>NC_041389.1:378811492-378945990 GCF_002162155.2 Triticum dicoccoides | reverse complement strand
GGTTATAAACCGGTTGCCGGTATAACCGCCACCGCAGTTCAAGATTTTGTGATTGCAGGAAATATAATTAAGGATTTCAAGCAAAAGCATCAGTACTTATGCACGAAGACATATTTAAGGCAGAAGTATTGACTATCCTATTACAAGGCAACGCGGTGCCCAAATAAAATCATTGTTGTTCCGGTGGATCATGATAAAGCACCCACTTAAACTGGCTTCCGGTTCAAGTCTGTTCATCAATCCGGTCTAACGGTTGTGGATCGTCCCGCGCCGCTTCAGCTTCCTCATCTCTATCCATTGGCTGGAAATCAACAGTGGTCCAGTCGATTCCCATTAAAGCTTGAAAGACAGCTTCTTCATGGATCAGAGAAGACGGTTCAATATCAGGAGCGTAAGTATGCTTACGGGTTGGAGGAATCAGATTCTCTGCTTCAGGAGTTGGTGCAGGCACTCGTTTGTTCTGAACATTGTACTGGGCTTGATAATGCGACAAGTCTGCCTCTTCAGCCAATTGACAAGCCAGAGGGCGTACTGCACGGTTTATCGACCTCAAATCATCTTCATTGAACTCTGAGCCATCTTCCTTCAAGCTGGGATAGCCTTGAGCTGCTTCAACAGGATCGAAATCCGGCACCCATGCTTTTGCCCGGATCAAGGCATTAATGGCTCCGGTTCGAGCAGAAGATTTCTTTAGTTCTTCAATCCGAGCAGGAATCATTGACAACCTATTAAGAGTGTCTTGGATTAAGGAACGTGCCGGATTGTTATGCGATGCAGTGGTGATGATCCGTTGCACTCCGGCATACAACTGTTCAATTAAAGTGTAGGCAGCCTTCAATTTCTTCCGAACATCTGACCCTAAGTGACCAATGCGTGTACCTGTAACAATACAGGAAAGATCACAAACCGGATCTATCATAAGCAGGACAGAGTTGTCCAAGAAACCAAAAGGAACTTACCAAAGATAGCAGCGCTCATGGAATGTACTTGCCGCTTTACGGCGGTCAGCTCATCTACCACCGGTTTAAGAGCAGCTTCAGCGTTTTCAGCTCTTTTAATTAAATCGGCCTTCTCAGTGGCCCAATCAGTCCGCTCCTTCTCGAAGCCCTCCTTTAGCTGTTCTGTCATACTCAAAGCGCTGGTTAATTTTTCCCTTGCCTTGTTGGTTTCAGCTTGCTGGGTTATCAAACTTTCCTGCAGATCAGTAATCCGGTCTTCTTTGATCCTCCCTTCAGCCTGTATGAAGACAGTGCTTGGCTTTCAACAAACGGTACAAGAATTTGAAGTACCAACCACATAACAAGTTATATGCTTGATACTTGGGGGCTAATGCACCTTCAATTTTCCTCTATTACTAAATCACAAAAGTCCCAAGCTCAATACAGGTATTCAACTTGGCACTTGGGGGCTAATGACTATTTGCTTAGTTATGTTCTGATGTTAATCTTTATTGGAGTCCCGGTTTAACTATACTAAGTTGAACCGGCCCTTGGGGGCTACATTGATGGAGTTCAAAGTATTGAGGACTATATTCAAGTCCTGGTTTGAAGAAGATTACAAACCGGCCCTTGGGGGCTAGGAGGATTACTACAATAGCAGTAATTAAAGAAAGAAGAAGCGCAAGGAAGTTACCTCAAGTTTGTCTCTCATTATCTTTACCAGGCCAGCTTCACAATCACGACTAGTATATAGCCGGTTCAAATAACCAGAATGAACATCTTGGGCACTCAGAGCAGCATATGTTTCCAGATCAACATCCCATTTGCCTTTGTTCATGCCAGGAGAATCTTCTTTCACACTATGCTTGGCCAAAGCGACGGGATTCCCTGGTTCAAAGCGACCTACGCCGGTAATTACAACGTCATCATCCTTGGACTCGCCGGTTTGCATTGGCGCGGTCAGTTTATCATCAGGCTTTGAAGGACTGCGGGATCCATCGATCCGGCCGAAGCTGGCAGGCTGGTCAACAGGGACTGAGGTATCGATAGGCCTCTTATCAGTAATAGCATCATCTTGCAAAGGAGGATCATTGGGAATATCTTCAGGAACGAACGCTTCAAGATCTGGTGTTTTGTCCTGTTCAAGGGCAGCATCTTCCTCGGCCGCTTTATTCAGGCGGGCTTTCTTGCTCGGTTTTGGTTTAGCCCTGAAAGAGAAACAAAAATTCAAGGAACATCATAAGTTGTAACGTGGTATACCAGAAGCATATGTTCAGTCTAGCTTACCCAAGAACCGTTTTAAGTGGTGGCAGCTGAGTGGCCAACGATTCACCAGAGGAAGAATGGGAAGTAACCTGATATTCGGAGTCGGACGGATTAAGAGGTTGACGGATGAAACCCGCTTTAGCACATAAATTAATAAAAGGTCAGAGACCTCGGAGCTGCGTTTTCGAACCGGACTGTTCGGTAAACCGGCGGAGGTAACTACCTGGCCGCTGTGCCGGGTTGTGCGGCGAGCTTCATGTTGCTGAGTCTTCATAAGAAATTTGGGATCCAAATAAGCAAGGGGATGAGAAAATTTAACTTTCCGGTTTGCCTGGCGAAATTTTGACAAAGGCAAAGGATCCGAATCAGAAGAAAGAGTAATTACCTCAGCGACATCAGCATTACTAGCTTCAGCGTCGTCCTGACAAGTATCATCATCAATAAGGCGTGTAAAAAGTAGGCCTAGTGAATCAAGTTCTACCTCAGGGTCCGAGTTACCCACATCGTCATCAACAGCCGGATTAGATGAAGCAGTGGTTTTCCTCTTTTTGACAGGCTTCTTGACGACCTTGGTCTTTGGCCGGATTGGCCGATCTGCTTTCTCTGGTTTGTCTTGTGGAAGCTTCTTGCTCCAAAATGGATTATCACCCTGGGTAAGCAGCAGTTGATGTCAGACAGAGATAGCAATAACAGGTTCATTAAAAAGTACAATCAAAATCTTACAGCTGGCGGTTTGTTGGTAGCACAGAAAGGGGGCAGGCCGGTTTGAGCACAGAGATGCTCCGGTTCGTTCAACATTTTCTTCACAGCCTCTGTGACTTCATCATCGGAGAGCTGGATATTGGTGTGTCGGAGTGGGTCATCAACGCTGCCAGTATATTTGCACATGAAATCGGAGCATCGGCTGAGAGGCAGTATGCTCCATGATATCCAACAGCGTGCGAGATCAACTCCTGTTAAACCGTTGGCCATGAAGGCTCGGATTTTGGATAATTTCGGAGCGTATTTACTCCTCTCCTTGGCACTTAACCTTTGTGGGAAGGGGTGTGTATTGCTGAGCCGTTCCGGACGAAAGCCAGGCAAAGGATTTTCATCACCAGGGAAAGTATCTTTGCAGTAAAACCATGCTGCATTCCATTCCTTGGGGTGACTGTGTAGTTTGGCATGGGGATAAGTGATTTCTTTCCTTTTCTGAATTGCCATACCGCCCAATTCGGTATTGGGACCGTCAGTAAATTCTGTGCGGCGGTTTAAGTGGAAGCAGTCTCTAAATAATTCTACTGTCGGTTTCTCTTGAAGGTACACCTCACAGAGCACTTGGAAGTGACATAGGTTGGTAACAAAATTGGGGCCAATATCTTGCGGGCGAAGTTGAAAATTGGCTAGTACATCCCGGTAAAATTTGGAGCCGGGCGGTTTGAAGCCCCGGGCTAAGTGATTCGCAAACATCACAACCTCTCCCTCTTGAGGTGTGGGAGGACATTCATTACCAGGAACCCTCCAGTGGATAGTCTCTTTGCTGTCTAAAGTGCCGATCGAGACTAAATCATCCAACTGGGCTTCTGTGACACGAGAAGGAACCCAGTTGCACTCATATACTTGTTTGGCCATGGTGAGATCTACAAGAAATAGGTGATTCCGGTTCAAGAACATGTTGGATAAAAGAAGGCACTGGTATGTACAAGGCTAAACCGGGGGCAGTATACTTAAACCGGATTTTTATGAAGTGGCATCATATGGCCAAAGAGTTCTGGTAGTTCAACAAGGGGACCAATGGTATATACCGGTTTATTAACTTTTTCTATACTAAGTTAAACCGCCTGATCTAAGCATTGAAAGCAATTGAGGATGCGGATGGCTAAGTATGCAGAAACAGGTTTTACAAGGTCCTATTGTAGTAATGGATCTGAAGCAAGTTCAGAAAAATAGAAAATATTCAAAAGATTAAAGCAGAGCGGAAGTGAATCAATGGGCAGGTATGTAGATGAGATCTATGGACTTGAGCGTGAAACTACAGGTGGATGCTACAAGGCTACTGCTAATCAGAGCAGGGTTTCACAGATCTATCCAGGAATCTAGGTACGAGCATGAACAAGTGAGGAGCACAGCAAGAACATGAAACCCTAGAACAGATCTATGTTAAGAAGAGCAGAAGGCTTACCGGAATCGAGGAAGAAGCGGAAAGATACCGCAGTGCTCTGGAACGTTCAGGTTGATGCAGCGGCCCAAGACGAGGCAGAGGTTAATGGCGACGGCGGAGCTCCGAGGCTGGCGACGCGAGGAAGACGAAGAGAAAGAGACGAAGGGGAGAAAAGGAAATGACCCTTCGGTCCTATTTATAAGGCAAAGGACGTGTGTCAGGCGCGCGAATCCAGGAGCCACAAGATTCGGACGTGGAGTTGCTGCCTTCGGTGTTGTAGGTCTATTAATAAAAGAAGGCGTTATAAATGTTAACTTCATGCTGATGTCATGCCGGTTTACAACAACCAGAGATGATGACGACATGGCGGTTTACCAATTACCAGAAGATGTTGAAGACAAAGATTTTTGTGAAGGATTGACATGAACCAGTTCAAATCAATCTGGGGCCTAATGTTGGGGATATTACCACTGGGCGTGAACCGGCCTACCTGGGCCGGGTTAACTTCATTAGTAGTGTAAAGGTGATTAAGCAGATGAAGCCCCAAGGCCTGTAGTCGGTTTAGAACCTGTAGCCGTAAACCGGCTTGGTATGTAAACTTGTATTGTAAGGTAGGAATAGAGAGAGACCAACCGGGATACGAGTATGAACCGGTGTGGGACTCTATGGACCGACGGGCGTCACCCGTGTATATAAGGGGATGACCCGGCGGCGGTTCAAGGATAGACAACAACAACTCGAGACTAGGTGAAGCTTGTTTGCTCCCTAGCCATCGAGACCACATCAATTCCATCACAACTAGATGTAGGCTTTTACCTTCATCGAAGGGGCCGAGCTAGTATAAATCCTTGTGTCTTTGTGTCCGCTTTAACCCCTTCAAGTTAACCTGTAGTGATGGCTCCACGACTAAGTCCTTTCATGAGGACATCTGCCGTGACAAATCCATGACAAGAATCGTCATTAAACCCAATTAAACTAAATTAAGAGTGATGAGATCAGCAATAATATCCAATTCTAGATACTCAAGATGTCCATAACCGGGGACATGGCTAATCATGATTAGTTTGTACACTCTGCAGAGGTTGCGCACTTTTCCCCACAAGACTCGATCGCCTCCCTTGAAGTCCTCGCACTGCCTGGTATTTGAGAACGGGATGACCGAGACACAGTCTTTTGGAAGCATTTACTCTCTACTCTGGACGGAGCGGTACACCTACAATCCCCCTACATCTGCTAGTTCACCTCTTCAAGAGCTCACACAACTTACTCAACTATGCCAGAGCCCATAATGGCTTGTGGCTGCACACGGAAGTTTCTAGGCATGAAATATCATATGATCCCTTTGAGCCTGGGTGGCATTCCATAGGATGATCACACGGATACCCCGGGATCTCCTAGGACAACACTGGATTCCCCAGGTGCCTGGGCAAGCCACTGGTATATCCCCAGGGTGCCCCAACCATTCCACCCAGATGTGTGTTAAAGTAGCCACCTTAAGTTTCCCTTGGTTATTATCTCTCACAACTTTCATGATTCTCACATACCAATCCACGTCTACGAGCATGGCTAAGCAATAAGAGCATCACGTAAAATTCCCGGGGTGAATCAAATGTAATAGGTTCCTACCTCATCACTACATAGCAATGCCCCAATTCCCAATCCTACTCATGCAAATCTTTGAGGGGGAAAACTAATGCATAAAAACTAGGTATGAAAAATATGATCAAAGTGCGAACTTGCCTTGTACTATTGATGAAGATCCTTCACACTCATAATTCCTGATAGTTCTACTCGTCATACTCCGTTCAATCTATCGTGAGCAAGCAATTACATACATAAGCACTCAAGCAAAAGATGCAAAGGGAAATCGAGGAAAGATCCAAATAAAATTCGGAAACAAGCAAATAAAAAATCTAAACAGAAAACAAACTTTGACATCATTATATTTATGTGGATTTGATCTTAACAGTAGGTACATGTGACTAGCTGCGATTTGCAAAAAGAATCAACTCAAAAGGAGTTACGAAACTCAAGAAATAGACGAAACAAGATCAAATACTAATCTGAACTAAACTTAAATTTAAATTGTCAAAAACATGTTCAAGTTGCTTTACTGGACAGAGGGGATCGTTATGAAGATTTAGGCATTGGTTTCATCGAAAATGGAGGTACGGATAAAAAGATACGATCAAAAGAATTTTGAGTATGAATCTGAACAAATTTTGAAATTTGAAAGTTGCAAAAAGTTTATTTGATAGATTAACTAGATAGGTGAAATCAAGACGAAAATATTGGCGTTGGTTTCGTCTAATTTGAATGAACGACTAAAAAGTTATGACTATTTGAAAAATCAGGGCCAAGCTGTTTTACGGAAGAAAAGGCTATGGCTAAAAGAATTCCAGTCTTAAAATGTAAATACAGGGACTGATTTATAAATATAATTATTCTACGGTACACTAGTCTAAAAATAATAAGCTAAGGAAGTATAGAAAAAAAGAAGAAAGATACCTTTAAGATAGAGAAAAGACGACTTCGGAGAAAACAGACAACTTCTAGAAGTCCCGTCGGAGAGAAGAAATATATTTTTCAGCTAGTCAAACCAAAATATTGATTTAACCCGCAGTGGATGATTTTTGAAGACTCTACGGGTCTATATTTATAGGTGGAAAAGAGGTTTATAGGTCAAAGACTAGTCAATGTGGCAC
Source organism: Triticum dicoccoides (assembly GCF_002162155.2). NCBI lineage: Eukaryota > Viridiplantae > Streptophyta > Magnoliopsida > Poales > Poaceae > Triticum > Triticum dicoccoides. The sequence continues at coordinate 378,938,941 of NC_041389.1, read as the reverse complement.
TAAACGTAGACGAAAAGATAGAAAAGAGAAAAAAAACGCACGGGTTCGGCCGGCCGGCGCACGCGCGCTGCATTTTTGTAAGAAAAAGAAATATTTCTGAAAATAATTTTTTTTTCTAAGCATAACCGAAAAATAAATAAAAACGGTCATGGGCCTATTTGTTGACTATGTTGAGCACGTGGGCGTCGGATAGTTATGGGCCGCACATACAGTTTATTTTTTTTAAATAAAAAGAGAAAAGGAAAAACTGAACAACAAAAAATAAAAATAAAATTGTATATAGGCATATCATAATTCAAAATTTTCAGAAAAGATTTTCTAAAACATGAATATATTTTTGGCGGCAAATAAATTCCACAAAAATTCAAATAAACTGAACAGTGCTACGGTTGCAATAAAACCCAATAAAAATCAATTCTAAAATACCAAAAGGATTTCAAATTTATTTGTCTCCAATTTTCTAATGTAGGGAATCATTTTACCCTATTTTCCATATATTTTATTTTTGGAGAAAAATAATTTGAACAAAGCCCAAATAACTCCAAATTGAAAATAATTTCAAATGGACTTTATATTTGATTCTTTTAAACTTCCAAGTCATATTTCATATGATTTGAAGAAGTCATTTTATCTTCTCTCATGAAAATCATTGAGTTGCATAAAGTTGCTGAATTGGAAATATTTCCAAATGAAATTTAAATCTTTTCAAGACCCTTTTCATTTATAATGGAAGAAGTCATGTCATCTTCTCTGTAGGGTTTTGTATTTGAAAAGAATTTGAATTCATGGAGATCATAAATGCAAGGTGAAAGTTTGGGAAAGTCATTTCATTACCTTTCATTTAACTTTCAAAAAGTTTCAAATTTCAGTCAATTTCACACAAACAACCAAACCACAATCAACAAACAATCAAAACTATTTATTTAATATAACATTCCAAAATTTAGAATTTTGGGATGTTACAAACCTACCACCCTTAAAATGAATCTCACCCTCAAGATTCGGAGAGGCTAGCAAGAATTAGGTTGGGTTCGGGGGTCTCCTCAAAATCCATTGATCGTTACAGAGGGTCTGGGGTGCTACCACCCTTAGAAACATGGTTACGATTCCATCAAAACTCATATACTCCATCCTTATTATTGATAGTGTCGATCTTCTCAGATCTTCAGGAAAATTCCTTCTCTGGGCACTTTCGATAGTGGCATAACCTTTTTCCTCAATTCTTCTGTCATTTTATCTTGGTAAGGTTCTTCCGAGACTGGATCTTCTCAGCTGACAGGTCTGGCGCCCATACTAAACAACTATCGATATCTCATGGTGGTCATCAGTTTATGGTTTCTCCTGCAGGAAATGGGTCTGGGCTTCATTCTCACCATATGACCTACGTTTGGCAACAACTACCTTGTACAAGGGAAAATCGTCATACCATTCTAAGGTTCAATTTGGCTTAATATCGCCGTCTCTCTACTATAGGTAAGTCACTCAAATTTACCATCCCACATAGCAAGGCGAATAATAAGAGTAAGTAGGTATGGTGATCAATCCATCCCGCACCCAAATCATTACCTTGTATATGGTTTAGCGAATCCCGTATTCTTACACTCGGACATCCTCACAAGCATTGCATAATTTCTCTTGTCGGCGAACCAAGTTCGGATAAATCCATTGATTCTGCAAGCCTAAAAGTGCTAGTTATCGACTAGAGGGGGGTGAATAGGCGATTTTTAGGAAAGTCTTCAAAACATGGAAGTTTCGAAGACAAACGATAGAAACAACCTAATTGATATGCAGCGGAAGATAAACTACAACAAACAAGCCATAATCAAGTATGCAATAGCATTAACGTTTGAAGATTAATAGCAGCTAGGTAGTAGGATCAGGATGGAAGATAGTATGAAGCCAATGAACAATAATAGTCAAGCAATGAAGTCAATCGGATAAAACAATAAGCAATGACTTCACGAAGACAAACTCAAAGTAAAGGAGGGAAGAGATAGAACCAGTTGCTTGTTGAGGACACATGATTTGTTGGACCAGTTCCAGTTGCTGTGACAACTGTACATCTGGTTAGGGAGGCTGAGAGTTAACTCAGAATACCGTGTCTTCACCTTATTCCCCTTGAGCTAAGATCACTTAGTCCTCGCCCAATCACTCTGGTAAGTCTTCAAGGGAGACTTCCAAAACTTCACAGACTTCGTTCACTCGGCATTCCACAATGACTCTTGGATGCTCAGAACGCGACACCTAACCGGCTGGAGGATACACAGCCCTCAAGTGCAATAAGTCTTCAGGTCACACAGACAGAAAGACTTCAGTGATGCCTAACACTCTTTGGCTCTGGGTGTTTAGGCTTTGTCCTCGCAAGGATTTCTCTCTCTCAAATGCTTCGAGGTGGGTTGCTCTCAAACAACAAAAGCCGTATACAAACTCTAAGCAGCCACCAATTTATGGTGTAGGGGGTGGGCTATTTATAGCCACCAGGCAACCCGACCCGATTTGTCCGAAATGACCCTGGGTCACTAAGGAACTGACACGTTTTCCAACGGTCAGATTCCAAACACACACAGCAACTTTACTTGGGCTACAAGCAAAGCTGACTCATCCAACTCTGTATAAGATTTGCTCTCATTGTCTTCACTCGAAGACATAGTATTTGGGTTGAGCATCACTTCAGTCACTCTGACTTAGTTCACTTGGACCCCACTTAATAGTACGGTGGTTCCTATGACTCAACAAAGAAGAAAGGACATGACGAAACCACACAGTCTTCGCGCTCCATTGTCTTCACGTAATGTCTTCTCATGTCATAGTCTTCAATATGAATATCTTCTCATACCACCATTGTCTTCAATGTCTTCATACATTTTTAGGGGTCATCTCCGGTAGGTAAACCGAATCAATGAGGGACACTACCTGCGTTATCCTGCAATTCTCACGAACGCATTAGTCCCTCAACCAACTTTGTCGTCAATACTCCAAAACCAACTAGGGGTGGCACTAGATGCACTTACAATCTCCCCCTTTTTGGTGATTGATGACAAACTGGTTGAAGTTTTCAATGGGGATAAAGTATGTGAAATTGTAAGGATAGGAATTGTCTTCATAAGTAGCAAGGGCCCCCTGAAGATGTGCATATTAATAATTTGCTTTTGGATTGCAAATGCACATGGCAAGTTGTACTTATGGAGATCCACTTCAACTTATGAAGATAATTCATCATGCATGAAATGATATAACAAGTAGAATGACATGCATAATGAAAAATGGACGTCTGCAGGATGATCTAAGTGCAGAAGTTATCATCACATCAGAGTAAAGCAAACACGTAGCAGAAGTAGCAGACGACCATCAAGTTTAGGTGTTACAACTCAAAGAACCAAATGTATCAAAATGCAAGAGTTGTAAGCACGCAGCAAAATATAATGCAACCGCCCATATGAACCCGCTTGAAGACTATCAGCTCATATGCTTCTCCCCCTTTTGTCAGTAATGACCAAAAAGGTTTGAAGACATAGAGCATCTACTCGTCTTCTTGATGAGTAGGTGAAGCAGCAGGGTTGTTGTCGTTGGGTGGCGGTGCAGAGGAACTTGCTGCAGTGTCGATGCATGCAGTAGTTGGAGGTGATGAAGTAGCGTCATCTTCATCATCGATCACTCTGGCATTAACTGTTGCCGCGGAGGAGGAATATTCAGAGTCTTCAAGAGATGGAGTTCTTCGTAAGACAGCATTCCGTGGAGGAGTGGAGTCAAACTGAAATCTTTCATTGAAGCCATCATCTTGAAGATCTGCTTCAGCACTAAGCAGGGTCAAACTCTTCCATGATCTCCGGCAAGTTTCATGAGCAACAAAGGCATTCTTGGTGGCAAGGTTGCGAATGCGATTGACATCCACCAAGATGCTTTGCATCTGTCTCTTGAGCCAAAAGTGATGTTTATCCTGTTTCTGATGAAGGGCCACAAGAATTTCTCGGTCATTGAGAACATGAGAACGCTTGCGAGGCCTTTGGGCAATGGTGCTTTCAGTGGCTTCAGTGGGCGCTCTGTGAGGCAGACGAGTGTTACCAGCAAATGGATAGATTCGTGTTGCTGCTTGAACACCTTCAATGGGTTGAGTGAAGCTTTGGTACTCGGCATTCTGAAGACAAAGAGGCTTCTTGGTAGGGTCAGGATATATAGCTTCAACTGACATATCAACCTCAGGTAGAAAAATCACATGATTGCGAGCAGAAGGTTGATAGTTGACAGTAGAGTGTCGCTTTATGAGGCGCATGACCCATGGAGCATAAAACTTTAGACCAAAGAGATCAGAGCCAGAGGCAGCCAGTTGTCTGATGAAGAAATCTTGTGCATTGAAGCTGATGCCATTGTAAATGTAGAAGACCAAAGTATTCATAGCTCCTTCAAGCTTTGCCGCTGATGAATGTCCTTTGATAGGCCATAGAGTCCGCCTAATGATGTGATATATGGTACGTGGCAGATACTCAAGGTCTTCAACAAAGAACTCTGTTGGATATTCAGCATCACGGGGCAAAGGCTTCATCATGCTCAGCATCTGACTCATATTGGGTTCAGGCTTATGAAAGATGCTCTCTACAGCATTGCAGTGTAGCCGACAGTCAGGTTCATACAGTTCTCCAGGAGTGGCAAGCCCTGTAAGCTCGATGATGTCCATAGCTTTGGCTTCATGATGAACATTTCCAGTCATCCACTCGAGAACCCATGTCTTGATGTCTCTATTGTAGCCGCGAATGTGCAGAGTGGCATAGAATTGAAGCAATAGCTCTTCATTCCAATGTTCTTTGTTTGTCACAAAGTGGAGCAGACCAGCATCTTGAAAGCAATCAAGTGCTTCTTCTAAGCATGGCAGTCCAGCAATGGCTTCAGTGTCAAGGCGCATATGAGGGAAAATGCGCCCTTGATCATATAACACGCATGAGTAATAGCTTCTCTGTTGATAGCTCCAGAACCTATCTGATGATATTCTTGGCTTGGAGTAGGGGTTCTTGGCGCTGTCAAAGAAGGTATTGTGGCTTTTGAAGCCATTAGCATTGAAGGACCCGGGGAAGTTGGCAGTACCTGGAAACCTTGGCAACCTGGGCTTTGGCTTCTGCACTTGAGGCCTATGCTCAATATGATAGTCATTGCGGTCCTGAGGCAGAGGGTGGAGGCACCAGAACGGGCCATCGGACAGTAGTGAGCTGACCATGACTATATGCTTGCTCAATTGTGTGAGGCCTTGGAGGCGGAACAGGAGCAGAGGCAACATCGGAGGCAGGCTGCACGACAGGTGCTTCGGGAGCAGTTGTCACGTTGACTTCAGGTGCAGCATCCTCATTAGCTTCGGGTGCAGCATCCTCATGGACTTCAGGTGCAGCATCCTCATTGACTTCAGGTTCAGTATCCACATTTGCTTCAGGCATAGTTAGTGTAGGCTCCACATTAGCATCAGCCATGACTACGTCACTGGCTGTATTGACGTTGGTGGTGGCAGCCTCAACATTTTCAGCCTCCACTTGAGGAGCCGGAGGGTCAGACACAGACACGTTCAGATCATGAAATGCTTCTTCTTGAATGGGGGGAGTAGAGACACGTTCTTATTGACGCTCTTCATCGGTTGATGCAGCCGGATTGTCTTCAGCAGCATGTGCTTCAGACTGGAGACATTCACAGTTGGAGCAGGTTCAGAAAGTACTTGCTGTGCAACAGGTGAACGTTGCACTTCTGCTTCTGGAACGCTCGACAGAGGGACTTCAGGCCTTTGTCCTCTGCGAAGCCTGCGAAGAGCTGGCTTCACTTTTGGAGATGGAGTTGGCTGAGCCTGAAAGTCTTCATCCTCTTCTTGCACGTTGGGGGTAGCTTGTTGTTGTTGTAGGGGAGTACTGGGGGAGTCTTGTTCTTGTGGGCGATCAGCCCATGAATCATCCTGTGCAATTGGCGTCAGAGGACGAGCAATGCTGATGAGTTCGATGTTCATAGAATAGGCGATGATACCACATTGTATTCAATCTGAGGAAGAACTTCATCATCTTCAACATTGTCATGATGACCAATGTCTTCAGCAGCGGTGGGTTCAGCTGCTGGAATATCTTCAGCTTCAGGAGCCTCTGTGGAAGCAGGCTCATGCATAGTCATGTGAAGTTCTTGGGATGCAGATGCAGGATGAATCACTGAGATGGGTTCAACAAAAAGGGGCTCTGTGGAAGCAGCCCGATTCTTCTTGGTCTTGAGCTTCTTCTTGGAGGGAGCGGCATCAGAGGCTTCGGTATTCTTCCTCTTTCTGGCTTCTGCCTCTGTAGCCCTCGTCTTCTTCTGTTCTGAAGCGGTTGTGGTGACCTTTGGCTTAGAGCCAGTCATGCTAATTGGGAAGATAATACGTGGAGCTTCTTGGCTTGAAGGCGCAGGCTGATCAGCACGAAACTTCTTCTTTTTCTTTGCAGCCATTCTGGGGTCAATGCCAGGACGGCCAAGTGACTTGCGCTTCTCAGCCTCATTGTAGGCAAGCACACACTTATCAGCCAAACTCTTCATGCACTCACAAGAGCCTTGAGCTTCTTGGCGCTTCTTCTGAAAAGCTTCTTTAAGCTCATGCAGCATGACCTTGAAGTTTCTGACGTCTTGAACACTTAGCTTGGCCACATGCTTCTTGAATTGAGCCTTCTCATAATCAATCTTGTGCTTGAGCTCAACGATTCTCTGAGCGAGAGCCAGCTCAGAAGCAATGGCGCCATTGAAAGAGACGCTGAGGCCAATTGGAAGCTATAAATCTTCAAAGCTAACATTGGGTGTGTCAAACCATTCATCAACGAAGTTGTGGATGATGGCCACATCAAAGAGAGGCAAGTTGTTGAAGATTTCTGCTTCTTCCTTGCTCTTTATCAGCTGCTCAAGAGCATCATCCGTAAGATCTTCATCACTTGATAGATCAATGGGTTCTTCACGCAGAATAGCAGCAGGAGTCAGAGCTTGATCAGCACACCTGACAAGTTGCTTTTTCTTCTCTGTCCTCTTGGAGATACGGGATTGATCTTCAGACTGCACACTGGCTTCAGGAGGTGCAGTGGCCAGTGGCTTTGCACGAGAAGCTTTTGGTGGTACGGGTTTACAAGCCTTTAGCTTCTTTTGCTTCTGTGGTTTCGAAGGAGGAGCTGGGGCTTCATCAGAATCAGCCTCATTGTCAGAATGATCCACTTTGGCACCTTGTACCAAGATGTAGGAGATGAGGCCATCAAGGTTTGCAAAGGGGCCAATTCTATTTTCTTCAGCTTCACGAGTCCCATCCTCACGGGGAGCAGAGGGACCAGGATTGAAGTCCAACCCCCATGACTTCTTGTTTTCCTTTGCCAAAGCCACAGCAAACTGGAAGTTGCACTTGAAGAGATTGTCGTCGCAACACCAGAGTAATGATGATGGGTCGGCTTCTTCAGGCTGTGGTCCATGGACCATGCAAGCATAGAATTCTTGCTCAATGGCTTCAGCTCTGTTCTTGGGTTGAAGGCCTCGATAGATAATATCGCCCCAAGGACTCTTGATAGCATTTTTCTCTGCATATTCCTTGGTGACGAACTTGTACTTGAACCATTCTTCAGCCCAATAGCGTCGAATCCATTGGATTCGTGTCTTGAGCTGATGATAAGTCTCTTCAGGGTCTGTCTTGTACAGTTCTGCTAGGTCATCAGGTAGATCTTTGGATGTTCCTCCTCTGTGATGTCTGCCACCCTTCCTTGTTGATTTTTCTGCAGCCATGAACTTCAAGCTGAATGGCTTCAATACGTTCAGAGGCTTCAGAGATTTACGCTTGCTGGTCAAGCAAGAACTGGCTTCAGGAGAATTGATATGATGCTGTAAGTATTCTGCAAACGAATGTAGACTATGAGAACTAAGGGATTCTCCCACGGACATGTACCTCTGACAGCATTAGAGATGCGAGGGAATGGGAAGAGGTCATATGCATTCTCAGAAGATTTTGAAGATAAATCAGTTTGAAGACATTGACCTCATGATGCGAAGACATTCACTTATATGTGGTGAGTTGGTTCCAGATTTGTACCAGTCCGTGAATAAGTACAAGTGAGGAATCAAACTAGATAGGAAATCTAAGTGAATAGACTAGGCATTATGAGATGCAGATAGAATAGATCTAACATTTAGTAGGCAGAAACCACTTTCGGTAAGTAGGATGAATCTATGAAGATCAAAAATGTGGTAAAAATAGAGTTATAATTACCGCACGAAGAACTGCTAGATGGGAAGAATGAGAGACCGAGCAGTTCAGCCCACCGTGCCCTAACTTGGCGACGGAGGACACATACGGCGACGGCGGAGAGAAAGATGTCCGCGGCCGGCGTGAGGATGGCGTCGGAGAAGTCGTGGCGGCTAAGCGCTTCGTCGCCAGCGTCGTCGAGAGCTAGCGGTGGCGCTAGGGTTTTGACGGAGGTGGAGAGGTGGAAGAAGGATTTCTTTACCGTAGGGGACACATATTTCTAAGTAGGTGTGCAGCACAGCGCAATTACTCAGGTGCCCCTGTCTGTTCACATCCGTGGGGTACGTGGCAAGCATGCAACATATTTAGAATTGTCCCACGTTCCCACGCCCGCCAAGTATGTCGGATGTTCGTTCCGGCTTCTCTGGATATCGACAATTAAGATGATTTATTTAAATAGAACTTGATGTTTGTCTCTGTGCCTTCTGCTGACAAGGATGCAGAGAAGACATTCGACAGTTTCAATAGAATGCATATGATTTGAACAGATAGAGTTTGAGATAGTAAGCAGTGAGAGATTAGGGTCCGATCACATTCACTTAGTTCAAAAGATTCAACAGTGGAGACATAGCTATAAGTGAATGCTGTAGAGGACAGAACGCTAGTATATATATATATATATATATATATGCAATCAAATCACTATAGCAAAGAAAAATCATGAAGATAAATTGAAACTGAAGACAAACCAAATGCGAACTCTTTGCAAAATAACGCCATGAGTGAAACACTTCAAACAGAGAAATTTGGTGGTGGCGTTACCCACCGTATAGGAAGTATTAGACCCAGACACGGCGCACAATTATCATGGCGCTCCAAAGTCAAATTCCATGTTAATGTATTCACACCCAGAGTGTAAATCTTCATTGATTGAAGATATACATTACTTTGTGTGTTGCACATCTAAGTCATCAACATGCGTAAGTGTTAGGATGTGTGCCTGATCACAGGACATTCGAGGATTCCAAGATATTTAGCTCACACCGTAATTTGCAAAACCTTTTCTCGTCCAAGGGCTTTGTGAAGATATCTGCCAGTTGCTCTTCAGTGTTGATGTGCATGATATCTATATCTTTCTTCATAACATGATCTCTGAGAAAGTGATGACGTATTTCAATGTGCTTTGTCTTTGAATGCTGGACTGGATTGTTGGCAATCTTGATGGCACTTTCGTTGTCGCAGAAGAGAGGGACTTGCTTCAGATCGATGCCATAGTCCTTGAGAGTTTGCTTCATCCACAGAAGCTGAGCACAACAAGATCCAGCAGCAATGTATTCAGATTCAGCAGTTGAGAGTGACACACAGTTCTGCTTCTTTGAAGACCAACAGACAAGTGATCGACCGAGAAAATGACATGTGCCTGATGTAGACTTGCGATCCACTTTGTCACCAGCATAATCAGCATCCGAGAATCCAACCAGATCAAACCTTGAGCCCTTTGGATACCATAATCCTAGTGTTGGGGTGTAAGCCAAATATCGAAGAATTCGCTTCACAGCTAAGTGATGCGATTCCTTTGGTGCCGCTTGGAATCGAGCACACATGCAAACACTAAGCATAATATCTAGCCTAGATGCACATAAATAAAGCAGAGAACCAATCATGGAGCGGTATACCTTTTGATCGAACTCTTTACCATTGTCGTCGGGACCAAGATGGTGCTTGGCTAGCATTGGCGTCGTGTAGCCTTTGCAGTCTTCCATTCCAAACTTCTTCAGACAATCTTTGAGGTATTTTTCTTGAGATATGAAGATGCCATTTTGTTGCTGACGAATTTGAAGACCAAGGAAGAACTTCAACTCTCCCATCATGGACATTTTATATTGCTCTTGCATCATGTACCCAAACTCATCACTGTACTTCTGGTTGGTGCAGCCAAAGATTATGTCATCCACATATATTTGGCACACAAACTGTTCACCATCATATGTCTTCGTGAAGAGTGTGGGATCGAGAGATCCAGGTTTGAAGCCTTTGCTCTTCAGGAAGTCTTTGATTGTATCATACCAGGCACGAGGAGCTTGTTTGAGGCCATACAGTGCTTTGTTCAGTTTGTACACCATATCAGGATGTTTTGGATCTTCAAAGCCAGGTGGTTGTGCAACATATACTTCTTCAATCTTGCCATTCAGAAATGCACTCTTTACATCCATTTGATATAGCAAGATGTTGTGATGATTAGCATAGGCTAGCAGTATGCGAATAGCTTCAAGCCTAGCAACAGGAGCAAATGTTTCATCGAAGTCAATTCCTTCAACTTGAGTATATCCTTGAGCCACAAGACGAGCTTTGTTTCTGACGACTTGACCATGCTCATCTTGCTTGTTTCGATATATCCACTTTGTTCCAATAATGTTATGCTTGCGAGGGTCAGGTCACTTGACAAGTTCCCAAACATTATTCAGCTTGAACTATTGAAGTTCTTCTTGCATGGCTTGAATCCATTCAGGTTCGATAAAAGCTTCAGCAACTTTCTTGGGTTCTGATATTGACACAAATGAAAAATGCCCACAGAAATTTGCTAGCTGTGTTGCTCTTGAGCGAGTGAGCGGACCAGGTGCATTGATGCTGTCAATAATCTTCTCTATTTGAACTTCATTCGCAACACGAGGATGAACAGGACGAAGATTCTGCTCTGGCTGATCATTGTCATCATTTGGAGAATTGTCTTCGGTCTGAGCATTGTCTTCAGGTTGATTTGGTGCAGAGATGATAAGTTCCTCTTCAGGCTGTGCTTCAGAGGGCATGATCTCACCAGTTCCCATCAACTTGATAGATTCACAGGAAGAAGCTTCATCAAGTGTACTTGGCAGAATTTCTCTTTGTGAACCATTGGTTTCATCAAAATCGCACATCCACTGTTTCAACAATTTTGTAGTGGAAGAGGTTGAAGACTCTGTAAGAGTGTGAATCCTTTCCATAGCCAAGCATGAAGCCTTCGTGAGCTTTGGGTTCAAATTTTGACTTGTTATGGGGATCCTTGATCCAACATCTTGCACCAAAGACTCTGAAGTAGCTGACATTTGGCTTCTTGCCAGTGAGGATCTCATAGGATGTTTTGCCAAGAAGCTTATGGATGTAGACACGGTTGATGATGTGACAGGCTGTATCAATGGCTTCAGGCCAGAACTTTCTTGGTGTCTTGTACTCGTCAAGCATTGTTCGAGCCATCTCGATGAGGGTTCTGTTCTTGCGCTCTACAATGCCATTTTGCTGAGGTGTGTATGGAGCAGAAAATTAATGAGTGATTCCCATTGTATCCAGATAAAGATCAAGCCCGGTGTTCTTGAATTCAGTGCCGTTATCACTTCTGATATGCTTGATCTTGACACCATAGTTGTTCATTGCTCGATTGGCGAATCGTCTGAAAACATCTTGTACTTCAGTCTTGTACAGAATTATGTGCACCCATGTGTATCTTGAGTAGTCATCAACAATGACGAAGCCATAGAGACACGCCGTTGTTGTGAGGGTTGAGTAGTGGGTAGGTCCAAATAAGTCCATGGGAAGCAACTCGAAGGGTTGAGATGTTGTCATGATTGTCTTCGAGGGATGCTTGGCCCTTGTCATCTTTCCAGCTTCGCAGGCACCACATAGATGATCTTTCTTGAACTTGACACCTTCGATGCCTATGACATGCTTATTTTTGACTAGAGTATGCAAGTTCCTCATGCTTCTGGAACGCTCGACAGAGGGACTTCAGGCCTTTGTCCTCTGCGAAGCCTGCGAAGAGCTGGCTTCACTTTTGGAGATGGAGTTGGCTGAGCCTGAAAGTCTTCATCCTCTTCTTGCACGTTGGGGGTAGCTTGTTGTTGTTGTAGGGGAGTACTGGGGGAGTCTTGTTCTTGTGGGCGATCAGCCCATGAATCATCCTGTGCAATTGGCGTCAGAGGACGAGCAATGCTGATGAGTTCGTTGTTCATAGAACAGGCGATGATACCACATTGTATTCAATCTGAGGAAGAACTTCATCATCTTCAACATTGTCATGATGACCAATGTCTTCAGCAGCAGTGGGTTCAGCTGCTGGAATATCTTCAGCTTCAGGAGCCTCTGTGGAAGCAGGCTCATGCATAGTCATGTGAAGTTCTTGGAATGCAGATGCAGGATGAATCACTGAGATGGGTTCAACAAAAAGGGGCTCTGTGGAAGCAGCCCGATTCTTCTTGGTCTTGTGCTTCTTCTTGGAGGGAGCGGCATCAGAGGCTTCGGTATTCTTCCTCTTTCTGGCTTCTGCCTCTGCAGCCCTCGTCTTCTTCTGTTCTGAAGCGGTTGTGGTGACCTTTGGCTTAGAGCCAGTCATGCTAATTGGGAAGATAATACGTGGAGCTTCTTGGCTTGAAGGCCCAGGCTGATCAGCACGAAACTTCTTCTTTTTCTTTGCAGCCATTCTGGGGTCAATGCCAGGACGGCCAAGTGACTTGCGCTTCTCAGCCTCATTGTAGGCAAGCACACACTTATCAGCCAAAATCTTCATGCACTCACAAGAGCCTTGAGCTTCTTGGCGCTTCTTCTGAAAAGCTTCTTTAAGCTCATGCAGCATGACCTTGAAGTTTCTGACGTCTTGAACACTTAGCTTGGCCACATGCTTCTTGAATTGAGCCTTCTCATAATCAATCTTGTGCTTGAGCTCAACGATTCTCTGAGCGAGAGCCAGCTCAGAAGCAATGGCGCCATTGAAAGAGACGCTGAGGCCAATTGGAAGCTATAAATCTTCAAAGCTAACATTGGGTGTGTCAAACCATTCATCAACGAAGTTGTGGATGATGGCCACATCAAAGAGAGGCAAGTTGTTGAAGATTTCTGCTTCTTCCTTGCTCTTTATCAGCTGCTCAAGAGCATCATCCGCAAGATCTTCATCACTTGATAGATCAATGGGTTCTTCACGCAGAATAGCAGCAGGAGTCAGAGCTTGATCAGCACACCTGACAAGTTGCTTTTTCTTCTCCGTCCTCTTGGAGATACGGGATTGATCTTCAGACTGCACACTGGCTTCAGGAGGTGCAGTGGCCAGTGGCTTTGCACGAGAAGCTTTTGGTGGTACGGGTTTACAAGACTTTAGCTTCTTTTGCTTCTGTGGTTTCGAAGGAGGAGCTGGGGCTTCATCAGAATCAGCCTCATTGTTAGAATGATCCACTTTGGCACCTTGTACCAAGATGTAGGAGATGAGGCCATCAAGGTTTGCAAAGGGGCCAATTCTATTTTCTTCAGCTTCACGAGTCCCATCCTCACGGGGAGCAGAGGGACCAGGATTGAAGTCCAACCCCCATGACTTCTTGTTTTCCTTTGCCAAAGCCACAGCAAACTGGAAGTTGCACTTGAAGAGATTGTCGTCGCAACACCAGAGTAATGATGATGGGTCAGCTTCTTCAGGCTGTGGTCCACGGACCATGCAAGGATAGAATTCTTGCTCAATGGCTTCAGCTCTGTTCTTGGGTTGAAGGCCTCGATAGAGAATATCGCCCCAAGGACTCTTGATAGCATTTTTCTCTGCATATTCCTTGGTGACGAACTTGTACTTGAACCATTCTTCAGCCCAATAGCGTCGAATCCATTGGATTCGTGTCTTGCGCTGATGATAAGTCTCTTCAGGGTCTGTCTTGTACAGTTCTGCTAGGTCATCAGGCAGATCTTTGGATGTTCCTCCTCTGTGATGTCTGCCACCCTTCCTTGCTGATTTTTCTGCAGCCATGAACTTCAAGCTGAATGGCTTCAATACGTTCAGAGGCTTCAGAGATTTACGCTTGCTGGTCAAGCAAGAACTGGCTTCAGGAGAATTGATATGATGCTGTAAGTATTCTGCAAACGAATGTAGACTATGAGAACTAAGGGATTCTCCCACGGACATGTACCTCTGACAGCATTAGAGATGCGAGGGAAGGGGAAGAGGTCATATGCATTCTCAGAAGATTTTGAAGATAAATCAGTTTGAAGACATTGACCTCATGATGCGAAGACATTCACTTATATGTGGTGAGTTGGTTCCAGATTTGTACCAGTCCGTGAATAAGTACAAGTGAGGAATCAAACTAGATAGGAAATCTAAGTGAATAGACTAGGCATTATGAGATGCAGATAGAATAGATCTAACATTTAGTAGGCAGAAACCACTTTCGGTAAGTAGGATGAATCTATGAAGATCAAAAATGTGGTAAAAATAGAGTTATAATTACCGCACGAAGAACTACTAGATGGGAAGAATGAGAGACCGAGCAGTTCAGCCCACCGTGCCCTAACTTGGCGACGGAGGACACATACGGCGACGGCGGAGAGAAAGATGTCCGCGGCCGGCGTGAGGACAGCGTCGGAGAAGTCGTGGCGGCTAAGCGCTTCGTCGCTGGCGTCGTCGAGAGCTAGCGGTGGCGCTAGGGTTTTGACGGAGGTGGAGAGGTGGAAGAAGGATTTCTTTACCGTAGGGGACACATATTTCTAAGTAGGTGTGCAGCACAGCGCAATTACGCAGGTGCCCCTGTCTGTTCACATCCGTGGGGTACGTGGCAAGCATGCAACATATTTAGAATTGTCCCACGTTCCCACGCCCGCCAAGTATGTCGGATGTTCGTTCCGGCTTCTCTGGATATCGACAATTAAGATGATTTATTTAAATAGAACTTGATGTTTGTCTCTGTGTCTTCTGCTGACAAGGATGCAGAGAAGACATTCGACAGTTTCAATAGAATGCATATGATTTGAACAGATAGAGTTTGAGATAGTAAGCAGTGAGAGATTAGGGTCCGATCACATTCACTTAGTTCAAAAGATTCAACAGTGGAGACATAGCTATAAGTGAATGCTGTAGAGGACAGAACGCTAGTATATATATATATATGCAATCAAATCACTATAGCAAAGAAAAATCATGAAGATAAATTGAAACTGAAGACAAACCAAATCCGAACTCTTTGCAAAATAACGCCATGAGTGAAACACTTCAAACAGAGAAATTTGGTGGTGGCGTTACCCACCGTATAGGAAGTATTAGACCCAGACACGGCGCACAATTATCATGGCGCTCCAAAGTCAAATTCCATGTTAATGTATTCACACCCAGAGTGTAAATCTTCATTGATTGAAGATATACATTACTTTGTGTGTTGCACATCTAAGTCATCAACATGCGTAAGTGTTAGGATGTGTGCTTGATCACAGGACATTCGAGGATTCCAAGATATTTAGCTCACACCGTAATTTGCAAAACCTTTTCTCGTCCAAGGGCTTTGTGAAGATATCTGCCAGTTGCTCTTCAGTGTTGATGTGCATGATATCTATATCTTTCTTCATAACATGATCTCTGAGAAAGTGATGACGTATTTCAATGTGCTTTGTCTTTGAATGCTGGACTGGATTGTTGGCAATCTTGATGGCACTTTCGTTGTCGCAGAAGAGAGGGACTTGCTTCAGATCGATGCCATAGTCCTTGAGAGTTTGCTTCATCCACAGAAGCTGAGCACAACAAGATCCAGCAGCAATGTATTCAGATTCAGCAGTTGAGAGTGACACACAGTTCTGCTTCTTTGAAGACCAACAGACAAGTGATCGACCGAGAAAATGACATGTGCCTGATGTAGACTTGCGATCCACTTTGTCACCAGCATAATCAGCATCCGAGAATCCAACCAGATCAAACCTTGAGCCCTTTGGATACCATAATCCTAGTGTTGGGGTGTAAGCCAAATATCGAAGAATTCGCTTCACAGCTAAGTGATGCGATTCCTTTGGTGCCGCTTGGAATCGAGCACACATGCAAACACTAAGCATAATATCTAGCCTAGATGCACATAAATAAAGCAGAGAACCAATCATGGAGCGGTATACCTTTTGATCGAACTCTTTACCATTGTCGTCGGGACCAAGATGGTGCTTGGCTAGCATTGGCGTCGTGTAGCCTTTGCAGTCTTCCATTCCAAACTTCTTCAGACAATCTTTGAGGTATTTTTCTTGAGATATGAAGATGCCATTTTGTTGCTGACGAATTTGAAGACCAAGGAAGAACTTCAACTCTCCCATCATGGACATTTTATATTGCTCTTGCATCATGTACCCAAACTCATCACTGTACTTCTGGTTGGTGCAGCCAAAGATTATGTCATCCACATATATTTGGCACACAAATTGTTCACCATCATATGTCTTCGTGAAGAGTGTGGGATCGAGAGATCCAGGTTTGAAGCCTTTGCTCTTCAGGAAGTCTTTGATTGTATCATACCAGGCACGAGGAGCTTGTTTGAGGCCATACAGTGCTTTGTTCAGTTTGTACACCATATCAGGATGTTTTGGATCTTCAAAGCCAGGTGGTTGTGCAACATATACTTCTTCAATCTTGCCATTCAGAAATGCACTCTTTACATCCATTTGATATAGCAAGATGTTGTGATGATTAGCATAGGCTAGCAGTATGCGAATAGCTTCAAGCCTAGCAACAGGAGCAAATGTTTCATCGAAGTCAATTCCTTCAACTTGAGTATATCCTTGAGCCACAAGACGAGCTTTGTTTCTGACGACTTGACCATGCTCATCTTGCTTGTTTCGATATATCCACTTTGTTCCAATAATGTTATGCTTGCGAGGGTCAGGTCACTTGACAAGTTCCCAAACATTATTCAGCTTGAACTGTTGAAGTTCTTCTTGCATGGCTTGAATCCATTCAGGTTCGATAAAAGCTTCAGCAACTTTCTTGGGTTCTGATATTGACACAAATGAAAAATGCCCACAGAAATTTGCTAGCTGTGTTGCTCTTGAGCGAGTGAGCGGACCAGGTGCATTGATGCTGTCAATAATCTTCTCTATTTGAACTTCATTCGCAACACGAGGATGAACAGGACGAAGATTCTGCTCTGGCTGATCATTGTCATCATTGGGAGAATTGTCTTCGGTCTGAGCATTGTCTTCAGGTTGATTTGGTGCAGAGATGATAAGTTCCTCTTCAGGCTGTGCTTCAGAGGGCATGATCTCACCAGTTCCCATCAACTTGATAGATTCACAGGAAGAAGCTTCATCAAGTGTACTTGGCAGAATTTCTCTTTGTGAACCATTGGTTTCATCAAATCGCACATCCACTGTTTCAACAATTTTGTAGTGGAAGAGGTTGAAGACTCTGTAAGAGTGTGAATCCTTTCCATAGCCAAGCATGAAGCCTTCGTGAGCTTTGGGTTCAAATTTTGACTTGTTATGGGGATCCTTGATCCAACATCTAGCACCAAAGACTCTGAAGTAGCTGACATTTGGCTTCTTGCCAGTGAGGAGCTCATAGGATGTTTTGCCAAGAAGCTTATGGATGTAGACACGGTTGATGATGTGACAGGCTGTATCAATGGCTTCAGGCCAGAACTTTCTTGGTGTCTTGTACTCGTCAAGCATTGTTCGAGCCATCTCGATGAGGGTTCTGTTCTTGCGCTCTACAATGCCATTTTGCTGAGGTGTGTATGGAGCAGAAAATTAATGAGTGATTCCCATTGTATCCAGATAAAGATCAAGCCCGGTGTTCTTGAATTCAGTGCCGTTATCACTTCTGATATGCTTGATCTTGACACCATAGTTGTTCATTCGATTGGCGAATCGTCTGAAAACATCTTGTACTTCAGTCTTGTAGAGAATTATGTGCACCCATGTGTATCTTGAGTAGTCATCAACAATGACGAAGCCATAGAGACACGCCGTTGTTGTGAGGGTTGAGTAGTGGGTAGGTCCAAATAAGTCCATGTGAAGCAACTCGAAGGGTTGAGATGTTGTCATGATTGTCTTCGAGGGATGCTTGGCCCTTGTCATCTTTCCAGCTTCGCAGGCACCACATAGATGATCTTTCTTGAACTTGACACCTTCGATGCCTATGACATGCTTATTTTTGACTAGAGTATGCAAGTTCCTCATGCCAGCGTGCCCCAGCCTTCGATGCCAGAGCCAACATTCTGAAGCTTTAGCAAGAAGACATACGGCAAGTTTTGGACCTGCTGAGAAATCTACCATGTATAGATCACCTTTCCTATACCCTTCAAAGACTAGAGATTTGTCAGATTCCATTAGTACAAGGCAACGATATTTTCCAAATATCACAATCATGTTTAAGTCACAAAGTATTGAGACAGACATTAAGTTGAATCCAAGCGATTCAACAAGCATCACTTTATCCATTTGTTGATCCCTTGAGATTGCAACTCTACCTAGACCCAATACTCTGCCTTTACCAGTGTCAGCAAATGTGATTTTACTCTTGTCGGATGGACGTAAGGTTGAGTCCATGAGAAGACTTTGATCACCAGTCATATGATTAGTGCATCCACTATCAATAATCCATTCTGAAGCTTTTGGTGACATGCCCTATAGTGCAGTTAGGAGGATAGGCTTCACAAGGTATGTTGTGAAGCATAAGCATTTTACACATACATGGATTATCACAGTTTAGATCAAGATTAGCACACAGTATGACAGATAAGAAATTCATATGTGGAATTCATAGTAAGTCATTTTATCATGCGTCCCTTTATGTTTTAGGTCCCCAGCAATTGTATCGGATGCCATTGATTGCTGGCTGGAGACCACATTCTGGAAAAGAGAGTTAGTTATTCTTCACCACCCACATTTTCAGGGGTGGCTTAGAAGCAATGAGTCTAAGTGCAGCATCTGAGAATTTCGGCTTTGAAGCCCTAGCAAATAGCCTTGCAGGAGATGAATGATACTCATGTGAATAAGTAGAGAAGTTCTTAGTTCTATGAACATATCGATTTGAAGACACACGC
This sequence comes from Triticum dicoccoides, assembly GCF_002162155.2. Taxonomy (NCBI): domain Eukaryota; kingdom Viridiplantae; phylum Streptophyta; class Magnoliopsida; order Poales; family Poaceae; genus Triticum; species Triticum dicoccoides. The sequence goes on along the minus strand of NC_041389.1, from coordinate 378,919,948 downwards.
TCGTATTCATGAGTCTGAGTATGATTTCCCTGCAAAACATTGGCGTTAGGGTGACTCAAGTGAGTCCTGTGTTCGCAAGTAGCCGGTGGACCATATGATGCCTTTGGTCTGGGGTTTGTCTTCTTCACTGGTGGTGTCATGATGACATTCACTGGAAGATTTTCAAGGCAGCTTTTGGGTACCCAGATCTTCTTCATAGGAGGTCCATTCCTGCAGTTAGTACCAATATACCTAGCAAACACTTCACCATTCTGATTTTTGAACAGTTTATAGTTTGCATCAAAGGATTCATCAATAATAATAGGATTAGCACAGGTAAATCCAGATAAAGTGGATGGATCCACTGAAGCTTCCTTTGCAGCAACCCATGTGGTTTTGGGATACTGCTCAGGCTTCCAGTAGGAACCATCAGCATTAATTTTCCTCTCGAACCCAACACCCTCTTTCCTAGGGTTTCGATTCAGAATCTGCTTTTTGAGGACATCGCAGAGAGTCTGATGTCCCTTCAAACTTTTGAACATCCCTGTTTCAAGCAATGTCTTCAACCTAGCATTTTCATCAGCAATACTAGTGGTATCCTCCGCAGAGGGGTTAGTAACCACATCAGTAGTTGAAGACAATGAAACAGCAGCAGCAGTGGAACATTCAGCAACAGATGTAGCGTTATCACGCTCAATGCATTTTAAACATGGTGGTTCGAATTCATCCTGAGCGGGACTGATCTGTTGAGCGTGAAGTGACTCATTCTCTGCTTGAAGATCTTCATGAGTCGCTTTCAATTTCTCAAGCTCTTGCTTCCTTTGAAGATAATCATAGGAGAGCTTTTTATATGTGGTTGAGAGCGTATCATGAAGATTTTCAAGTTCATGGTACTTATCATGAAGATTTTTTATGTCTTCTACTAAGGACTGTGAACGTGTCATTTCCGCGTCCAACAGGTCATCGCTTTTTTCTAACAGTTTTTGAGTATGTTCCATAGCCCTTTGTTGTTCAGTTGCAATTTTAGCAAGTGTTTTGTAGCTGGGTTTGGATTCACAATCAGAGTCATCTTCACTTGAAGTTTGAAAGTAAGCATCACGAGATTTTACCTTGGCACCACGTGCCATGAAGCAGTAGGTGGGAGAAGAATCGTCTTTGTCATTAGCTTCAGCGTTGGTGTTCAGTGTTGAAGATGGGCTTGGCGACATAGGCTGTGGCTAGAGCCAGACTTGCAACGCCAGGGTCAGACTCCTCACCAGACTCCACCTCCGCCTCCTCCGAAGCAGACTCCTCCTCTGAATCCATTTCCTTGCCAACAAAAGCACGAGCCTTGCCAGATGAGCTCTTCTTGTATGATGAAGACTTCGAAGAAGATTTTGAGGATTTCTTCTTCTTCTTGTCATCAGAATCATATTCCTTGCTCTTCTTCTTCTTCTTCTCATTGTCCCACTGTGGACACTCAGATATGTAGTGACCAGGTTTCTTGCATTTGTGGCAGGTTCTCTTCTTGTTGTCATGAGTGGAAGCTTCATCATTTCTTGAGCTGGATCGTGAAGACTTTCTGAAGCCCTTCTTCTTGGTGAACCTCTGGAACTTCTTCACAAGCATGGCAAGTTCCTTTCCAATGTCTTCAGGATCGTCAGAACCGCAGTCAGATTCTTCTTCTTCAGACGAGGAAACAACTTTTGCCTTCAAAGAACGAGTTCGTCCATAGTTGGGGCCATAAATATCTCTTTTCTCAGAAAGCTGGAACGCATGTGTGTTGAGCCTCTCAAGTATATCAGACGGATCGAGTGTCTTGAAGTCAGGACGTTCTTGTATCATGAGGGCAAGGGTGTCAAAAGAGGTGTCAAGTGATCTCAGCAGTGTCTTGACAATTTCATGCTTGGTGATCTCAGTGGCGCCGAGAGCGTGAAGTTCATTTGTGATGTCGGTGAGGCGATCAAACATGAGCTGGACATTTTCATTGTCGTTTCTCTTGAAGCGATTGAAGAGATTGCGAAGAACACTGATCCTCTGGTCTCTCTATGTAGAGACGCCTTCATTGACCTTGGACAGCCAGTCCCAGACTAGCTTTGACGTTTCCAGAGCACTCACACGGCCATACTGTCCTTTGGTCAGATGACCACAGATGATGTTCTTTGCAGTCGAGTCCAGTTGAATGAACTTCTTGACATCAGTGGGGGTGACACCTTCACCAGTTTTGGGAACGCCGTTCTTGACGACATGCCAGAGGTCGACATCAATGGCTTCAAGATGCATGCGCATCTTATTCTTCCAGTAGGGATATTCAGTTCCATCGAACACGGGGCAAGCAGCGGAGACCTTGATTATCCCTGCAGTCGACATAGCTGAAACTCCAGGTGGTTAAACCGAATCACACAGAACAAGGGAGTACCTTGCTCTGATACCAATTGAAAGTGCTAGTTATCGACTAGAGGGGGGGGTGAATAGGTGATTTTTAGGAAAGTCTTCAAAACATGGAAGTTTCGAAGACAAACGATAGAAACAACCTAATTGATATGCAGCGGAAGATAAACTACAACAAGCAAGCCATAATCAAGTATGCAATAGCATTAACGTTTGAAGATTAATAGCAGCTAGGTAGTAGGATCAGGATGGAAGATAGTATGAAGCTAATCAACAATAGTAGTCAAGCAATGAAGTCAATCGGATAAAACAATAAGCAATGACTTCACGAAGACAAACTCAAAGTAAAGGAGGGAAGAGATAGAACCAGTTGCTTGTTGAGGACATAGGATTTGTTGGACCAGTTCCAGTTGCTGTGACAACTGTACGTCTGGTTAGGGAGGCTGAGAGTTAACTCAGAAGACCGTGTCTTCACCTTATTCCCCTTGAGCTAAGGTCACTTGGTCCTCGCCCAATCACTCTGGTAAGTCTTCAAGGGAGACTTCCAAACCTTCACAGACTTCGTTCACTCGGCAATCCACAATGACTCTTGGATGCTCAGAACGCGACGCCTAACAGGCTGGAGGATACACAGTCCTCAAGTGCAATAAGTCTTCAGGTCACACAGACAGAAAGACTTCAGTGATGCCTAACACTCTTTGGCTCTGGGTGTTTGGGCTTTGTCCTTGCAAGGATTTCTCTCTCTCAAATGCTTCAAGGTGGGTTGCTCTCAAACGACAAAAGCCGTATACAAACTCTGAGCAGCCACCAATTTATGGTGTAGGGGGTGGGCTATTTATAGCCACCAGGCAACCCGACCTGATTTGTCCAAAATGACCCTGGGTCACTAAGGAACTGACAGGTGCTCCAACGGTCAAATTTCAAACACACACGACAACTTTACTTGGGCTACAAGCAAAGCTGACTGATCCAACTCTGGATAAGATTTGCTCTCATTGTCTTCGCTCGAAGACATAGGATTTGGGTTGAGCATCACTTCAGTCACTCTGACTTAGTTCACTTGGACCCCCTTAATAGTACGGTGGTTCCTATGACTCAACAAAGAAGAAAGGACATGACGAAACCACACAGTCTTCGCGCTCCATTGTCTTCACGTAATGTCTTCTCATGTCATAGTCTTCAATATGAATATCTTCTCATACCACCATTGTCTTCAATGTCTTCATACATTTTTAGGGGGTAAACCGAATCAATGAGGGACACTACCTGCGTTATCCTGCAATTCTCACAAATGCATTAGTCCCTCAACCAACTTTGTCGTCAATACTCCAAAACCAACTAGGGGTGGCACTAGATGCACTTACAAAGCCAAACAAACATCTATCATTTCTTCACATCTCTCAGGTTTTGCGTAAACTCCTATAAGATCGTCTGTTGATAAAGTTGTATCTTTTTCCAGGGTTTTTCCTTCTGCAAGAATGTGCTTGCTTCTTGGCAGGTCCTGGAGCCTGGGGGTTATGGGCTCACCTCATCACTTTTATAGCTTCAACTCATCCTGGGGTTACAATTGCTCCATATTACCAACATTATACCTCCTTCATACCCAATAGTACTTCATCCCTTCATATTCTTGGGGTATGCCACATATCAAGATAAAAATCATACTTATTTTGTCTATAGTCCACTCCGTGGAATATCATTATCTTTTCCAGAGGTCAAGGGTCCTCACAGGGTACTACCACCCTTGGAATTGCACAAATTCTTTCATAGACCATATTTCTCATATCTTCGACAATGGTCAAAATCTTTCTTCATAGAGTAACAACTCGTAAAATTCAACATATGAAATCATGACACATGAACTTTATTGATTTCATGAAGTTATTGCAATATCTTGCATTTCCATTACATGCCTCAACTCAACACCTCAATATAAAAGAATTGTTCCCACTACTACTACTATATTTCTCACAGACTCAACTATTTAACATGAATATCCTCATTGGGACAATCTTTGGCAAAGTTCCCTACTTCATTACAGCGGAAACATATTACTTCTAACAAGTCTCGAGGTTTCCTTGTGATTACATAGCCTCCTTGGGTCCTCGGCTTCCTTTTTGGGCAACCGCTGAAGTAGTGCCCTAAATCTTTTCACCTGAAACATGTGATATGACTCAGGTCCTTCTTTGTAGAAATTGGGTTGTTCCTGGAATCCAATCTATTTCTCTTCCTGGACTTTTCCGTGCCAATTAGGGCTTCTATTTCTTGTGGGTCATACTGTACTTCCACTATCGGAAATGCTACTTATTCACCCTTCAAACAATTCTGGGAGATGTGCCCTTCTTCTCCACATGAATAGCAAGACTTGCTGCAAGGTTTAATTGGGTCTTCTTCAGGGGTGTCCTCCACCTCTTCCTTCATCGTGGTTTCTTCTAAAATTTCCATGAGGGATCCTTTCATTGCTTCCTTCTTCTGTTGGATGGTTCTTTGTACCATGGGGTAAAAGTGACACTGAGCAGGGGAGTGGGTAGTCCCTTCACACAAGAAACAAGTAATCTGCCTAGTTGGGCATTCTTCAGCTCGGTGACTTTCTTCACAATGAGGGCATTCATGCTTGTGTTATTTATGGTTGTGTCCTATTGCTCCACAAAGCTTGCGTGCACAAGGTTTCTTCATATCATTTCCATAAGGCTTCAAATTCAGGGACACAAGGAGAGACCTTCGCAGAGTCAACTTAAATTCTTCCCAAGTGGTTACTCTTGGCCATCCATTGATGGTTTGGTACATCCTCCACCAAGTAGCAGCACCTCTCTCAAAGCACTGAAAAGCATGCTGGGACATATCCTTTCCGTCTATAGTGTTATTCTTTATGTGAACTTCCATGTTCTGAACCCATCGATCCGTCTCCAATTGAGTCGTCGGTTCAGAAAATATGAGTTCATCTCCATTCATCCTCTATTGGTTCCAAGGGTTTTGGGTAAGGACGAGATAAGGTTGGAGAGAGAGGGATACACACAATACAAACAATAGTTTTGAAGAGATGGGTTTTATTTTGTGGCCATCGGAAAAACATCAAACAAATGACAACTCACAATTGTCGCATCTAACATAAGTATATAACAGGGTTTGGTCTTCTAAAGGTCAATAAATCTTCAATGTCGTCCAACTCTTTAAATCTTCAAAGTATCTTGAGGTTTTGCTCCTCCATCTTGGCTACTTTCAGCTTCCAGGTTCTGAGCTCTTTACGAAATGCTTCCTTGTCGAATAAGGCTTCCAGAAGTTCCATCCGAAAATTCTTGAGGTAAAACTCCAGATCCTGGTGATACACTAGCTGAGGTGAAAACTTCATCTTTTGCTTGCTCGGTAAGGCGATAGGTGCTCCATTTTCCTTCTGCCATCCAATCCTTTCGAGGAAATGTATTGCTTAACTCAGCATGGTGACGACAGCACAAGCTGGCGATAACATCAAGGATAGTCGTGTTTCTGCCCATGTCATTGCCATGAGCTATCATTCCATAGTTAATATCTCCTGCCTTAGGGTTTTCTTGACAAAACTTTTGAGTTTTAACGCTCCATGTTCGGGTCTCTCTGCGATAAACCTTGATCTCGGGTATTTACACCTTCAATAGTCTTGAAAAGTTCCATAAGGGTAACCTTCCTAGGTCATACCAATCTGGAAAATTCTTCGGAGTCTTCAAATTCTCCTAGTCTTCAGAGTATTCTCCTAGTCTTCAGAGTCTTCACCAGTTGTAGTTTCCATTATAATAATACACGGTAAAATCCTCTTCATTCTGAAGTGGTCTTAGTTGTCTGATATCTTGTACTTCTTGGAGTGGTCTCATCAGTCAAATATTCGTGTGGTCAAAAGGGGAAAGGGGTATAGTCTAACTAAAAGGGAATATTTGATAAAGCTCATAAAAGAAGAGAGCTAAAAGATCTTTTTAAAGTAAAGTTTAAGAGAAAATCTTTCCTATGGGCTTGCCAGTTTCTAGGGTCACGTCCTAGTCAACATGTGCTCTGATACCATCTTGTAGCGACTCGACCCAAATGGATCAAGTCTCTGTGCTCAAGTGGCATCCCTAGATCGGTATGCTGACACACACAGTACTCAAGGATTTATAACAGAGTGCAGCCACATGTAAAAGTAACGAAAATACTATTACCTGAATCCATATAGTGGAAGTAACATCAAAGTTGTGGAGTTCCCAACAACACCAACGGCAAAGTTGAGTGTAGACATCGTAACCCTAACGTATCACTTACTCGTCGTAAGATTCTTGCAACATGAGACATTGCAGCCATGTAGGTCAGTACATTAAATGTACCGGCAAATTCACACCATAGAGTAATGATGAACAATAGCTATCACTACATGCATATTTGGCTAGTGGTGGCTCTAAGTTTAATTTTGCATAAAGCTGATTTTTCCCTACAACAAAGGGATAAATTTTATTTACTACTCCCAAGTTGACCAATATTTGAGAAGGTTCCCCCAACTCAAACCCCTATTAAGAATCATCATTAAACCCAATTCAATTAAATTAAGAGTGATGAGATCAACAATAATATCCAATTCCAGATACTCAAGATGTCCATAACCGGGGACACGGCTAATCATGATTAGTTTGTACACTCAGCAAAGGTTGCGCACTTTTCCCCACAAGACTCGATCGCCTCCCTTGAAGTCCTCGCACTGCCTGGTGTTTGAGAACGGGATGACCGAGACACAGTCTTTTGGAAGCATTTACTCTCTACTCCGGGCGGACCGGTACACCTACAACCCCCCTACATCTGCTAGTCCACCTCTTCAAGAGCTCACACAACTTACTCAACTATGCCAGAGCCCATAATGGCTTGTGGCTGCACACGGAAGTTTCTAGGCATGAAATATCATATGATCCCTTTGAGCGTGGGTGGCATTCCATAGGATGATCACACGGGTACCTTGGGATCTCCTAGGACAACATTGGATTCCCCAGGTGCCCGGGTAAGCCACTGGTATATCCCCAGGGTGCCCCAACCATTCCACCCAGATGTGTGTTAAAGTAGCCACCTTAAGTTTCCCTTTATTATCTCTCACAACTTGCATGATTCTCACATACCAATCCACGTCTACGAGCATGGCTAAGCAATAAGAGCATCACGTAAAATTCCCGAGGTGAATCAAAGGTAAAAGGTTCCTACCTCATCACTACATAGCAATGCCCCAATTCCCAATCCTACTCATGCAAATCTTTGAGGGGGAAAACTAATGCATAAAAACTGGGTATGAAAAATAAGATCAAAGTGTGAACTTGCCTTGTACTGTCGATGAAGATCCTTCGCACTCATAATTCCTGATAGTTCTACTCGTCATACTCCGTTCAATCTATCATGAGCAAGCAATTGAAGGAAATATGCCCTAGAGGCAATAATAAAGTTATTATTTATTTCCTTATATCATGATAAATGTTTATTATTCATGCTAGAATTTTATTAACCGGAAACATAATACATGTGTGAATACATAGACAAACATAGTGTCACTAGTATGCCTCTACTTGACTAGCTCGTTTATCAAAGATGGTTATGTTTCCTAACCATGGACAAAAGAGTTGTCATTTGATTAACGGGATCACATCATTAGGAGAATGATGTGATTGACTTGACCCATTCCGTTAGCTTAGCACTTGATCGTTTAGTATGTTGCTATTGCTTTCTTCATGACTTATACATGTTCCTGTAACTATGAGATTATGCAACTCCCATTTACCGGAGGAACACTTTGGGTGCTACCAAACGTCACAACGTAACTGGGTGATTTTAAAGGATTACTACAGGTGTCTCCAAAGGTACATGTTGGGTTGGTGTATTTCGATTAGGTTTTGTCACTCCGATTGTCGGAGAGGTATCTCTGGGCCCTCTCGGTAATGCACATCACTATAAGCCTTGCAAGCCATGTAGCTAATGAGTTAGTTACGAAATGATGCATTACGTAATGAGTAAAGAGACTTGCCAGTAACGAGATTGAACTAGGTATTGGATACCGACGATCGAATCTCGGGCAAGTAACATACCGATGACAAAGGGAATAACTTATGTTGTTATGCGGTTTGACCGATAAAGATCTTCGCAGAATATGTAGGAGCCAATATGAGCATCCAGGTTCCGCTATTGGTTATTGACCGAGAATAGTTCTAGGTCATGTCTACATTGTTCTCAAACCCGTAGGGTCCGCACGCTTAAGGTTTCGATGACAGTTATATTATGAGTTTATGAGTTTTGATGTACCGAAGGAGTTCAGAGTCTCGGATGAGATTGGGGACATGACGAGGAGTCTCGAAATGGTCGAGAGTAAAGATCAATATATTGGACGACTATATTCGGACTTCGGAAAGGTTCCGAGTGATTCGGGTATTTTTCGGAGTACCGGAGAGTTACGGGAATTCACCGGGGAGTATATGGGCCTTATTGGGCCATACGGGAATAGAGGAGAGAGGCCAAAAGGAAGGAGGCCTGGGCCCCCCCTCTGGTCCGAATTGGACAAGGGGGGGCAGCCCACTTTTCCTTCTCCCTCTCCTCCTCTTTCCTTCTCCAACAAGGAAAGGAGGAGTCCTACTCCTCCTCTTTCCTTCTCCAACAAGGAAAGGAGGAGTCCTACTCCCGGTGGGAGTAGGACTCCCCCCTTGGTGCGCCTCCTCCATAGGCCAACCGCCCCCTCCCTTGCTCCTATATATATGGGGGCAGGGGGCACCCCATAGACACAACAACAATTGATCCTTGAGATCTATTAGCCGTGTGCGGTGCCCCCCTCCACCATAGTCCTCCTCGATAATATTGTAGCGGTGCTTAGGCGAAGCCCTGCGATGGTAGAACATCAAGATCGTCACCACGCCGTCGTGCTGACGGAACTCTCCCTCTACACTCGGCTGGATCGGAGTTCGAGGGACGTCATCGAGCTGAACGTGTGCTAGAACTCGGAGGTGCCGTAGTTTTGGTGCTTGATCGGTCGGGCGTGAAGACGTACGACTACATCAACCGTGTTGTGCTAACGCTTCCGCTTACGGTCTACAAGGGTATGTAGACAACACTCTTCCCTCTCGTTGCTATGCATCACCATGATCTTGCGTGTGCGTAGGATTTTTTTTTTTGAAATTACTACGTTCCCCAACAGTGGCATCCGAGTCTAGGTTATATGCATTGATGTTATATGCACGAGTAGAACACAAGTGAGTTGTGTGCGATACAAGTCATACTGCTTACCAGCATGTCATACTTTGGTTCGGCGGTATTGTTGGATGAAGCGGCCCGGACCGACATTACGCGTACGCTTACACGAGACTGGTTTTACCGACGTGCTTTGCACACAGGTGACTAGCGGGTGTCTGTTTCTCCAACTTTAGTTGAACCGAGTGTGGCTACGCCCGGTCCTTGCGAAGGTTAAAACAGCACTAACTTGACGAACTATCATTGTGGTTTTGATGCGTAGGTAAGAACGGTTCTTGCTCAGCCCGTAGCAGCCACGTAAAATTTGCAACAACAAAGTAGAGGACGTCTAACTGGTTTTTGCAGGGCATGTTCTGATGTGATATGGTCAAGACGTGATGCTATATTTTATTGCATGAGATGATCATGTTTTGTAACCGAAGTTATCGGCAACTGGCAGGAGCCATATGGTTGTCGCTTTATTGTATGAAATGCAAACGCCCTGTAATTGCTTTACTTTATCACTAAGCCATAGCGATAGTCGTAGAAGCAATAGATGGCGTAACGACAACGATGCTACGATGGAGATCAAGGTGTCGCGCCGGTGACGATGGTGATCACGACGGTGCTTCAAAGATGGAGATCACAAGCACAAGATGATGATGGCCATATCATATCACTTATATTGATTGCATGTGATGTTTATCCTTTATGCATCTTATCTTGCTTTGATTGACGGTAGCATTTTAAGATGATCTCTCACTAAAATTTTCAAGAAGTGTTCTCCCTGAGTATGCACCGTTGTGAAAGTTCTTCATGCTGAGACACCACGTGATGATCGGGTGTGATAGGCTCTACGTTCAAATACAATGGGTGCAAAACAGTTGCACACGCGAAATACTCAGGTTTAAACTTGACGAGCCTAGCATATAAAGATATGGCCTCGGAACACGGAGACCGAAAGGTCGAGCGTGAATCATATAGTAGTATGATCAATAAATTGATGTTCACCTGTTGAAACTACTCCATCTCACGTGACGATCGGACATGGTGTAGTTGATATGGATCACGTAATCACTTAGAGGATTAGAGGGATGTCTATCTAAGTGGGAGTTCTTAAGTAATATGATTAATTGAACTTTAATTTATCATGAACTTAGTCCTGGTAGTATTTTGTAAATTATGTTGTAGATCAATAGCTTGCGTTGTTGCTTCCCTATGTTTTTGCTTCCCTATGTTTTTATATGTGTTCCTAGAGAAAACTAAGTTGAAAAATGTTAGTAGCAATGATGCGGACTTGGTCCGTGATCTGAGGTTTATCCTCATTGCTGCACAGAAGAATTATGTCTTAATTCACCGCTAGGTGGCAGACCTATTGCAGGAGCAGATGCACACGTTATGAACATTTAGCTAGCTCAATATGATGACTATTTGATAGTTTAGTGCACCATGCTTAACGGCTTAGAATCGGGACTTCAAAAACATTTTGAACGTCATGGACCATATGAGATGTTCCAGGAGTTGAAGTTAATATTTCAAGAAAATACCCGAGTTGAAAGATATGAAATCTCCAACAAGTTCTATAGCTAAAAGATGGAGGAGAATCGCTCAACTAGTGAGCATGTGCTCAGATTGTCTGGGTACTACAATCGCTTGAATAAAGTGGGAGTTAATCTTCTAGATAAGATAGTGATTGACAGAATTCTCTAGTCACCACCACCAAGTTAGTAGAACTTCGTGATGAACTATAATGCAAGGGATGATGAAAACGATTCCCAAGCTCTTCGTGATGCTGAAATCAACAAAGGTAGAAATCAAGAAAGAGCATCAAGTGTTGATGATTGACAAGACCACTAGTTTCAAGAAAAGGGCAAAGGGAAAGAAAGGGAACTTCAACCAGAATGGCAAGCAAGTTGTCACTCCCGCGAAGAAGCCCAAAGCTGGACCAAAGCCTGAAACTGAGTGATTATACTGCAAAGGAAATGGTCACTAGAAGCAGAAATGCCTTGAATATTTGGTGGATAAGAAGGATGGCAAAGTGAACAAGGGTATATTTGATATACATGTTATTGATGTGTACCTTACTAGTGTTTATAGTAACTCCTGATTATTTGATACTTGTTCGGTTGCTAAGATTAGTAACTCGAAACAGGAGTTACAGAATAAACAGAAACTAGTTGAGGGTGAAGTGACGATGTGTGTTGGAAGTGGTTCCAAGATTGATATGATCATCATCGCACACTCCCTATACTTTCGGGATTAGTGTTGAACCTAAATAAATGTTATTTGGTGTTTGCGTTGAGCATGAATATGATTTGATCATGTTTGTTGCAATATGGTTATTCATTTAAAATCAGAGAATAATTGTTGTTCTATTTAAATGAATAAAACCTTTGATGGTCATACACCCAATGAAAATAGTTTGTTGGATCTCGATCGTAGTGATACACATATTCATAATATTGATGCCAAAAGATGCAAAGTTGATAATGATAGTGCAACTTATTTGTGGCACTGCCGTTTGGGTCATATCGGTGTAAAGCGCATGAAGAAACTCCATAAAGATGTTTTTTCGGAATCACTTGGTTATGAATCATTTGATGCTTGCGAACCGTGCCTTTTGGGCAAGATGACTAAAACTCCGTTCTCCGGAACAATGGAATGAGCTACTGACTTATTGGAAACAATACATACCGATGTATGCGGTCCAATGAGTGTTGATTCTCGTGGCAAGTATCGTTATTTTCTAACCTTTACAGATGATTTGAGCAGATATGGGTATATCTACTTGATGAAACATAAGTCTGAAATAGTTGAAAAGTTCAAAGAATTTCAGAGTAAAGTGGAAAAATCATCATAACAAGAAAAATAAACTTTCTACGATCTGATCATGGAGACGAATATTTGAGTTATGAGTTTGGTCTTCAATTAAAACAGTGTGGAATAGTTTCACAGCTCACGCCACCTGGAACACCACAACGTTATGGTGTGTCCGAACGTCGTAACCGCACTTTATTGGATATGGTGCGATCTATGATGTCTCTTACTGATTTACCATTATCGTTTTGGGGTTATGCATTAGAGACAGCTGCATTCACGTTAAAAGGGCACCATCTAAATCCGTTGAGACGACACCGGATGAACTATGGTTTAGCAGTAAACCTAAGCTGTCGTTTCTTAAAGCTTGGAGTTGCGATGCTTATATGAAAAAGGTTTTCAACTTGATAAGCTCGAACCCAAATCGGAGAAGTGCGTCTTCATAGAATACCCAAAAGAGACAATTGGGTACACCTTCTATCACAGATCTGAGGGCAAGATTTTCGTTGCTAAATTCGGATCCTTTCTAGAGAAGGAGTTTCTCTCGAAAGAACTGAGTGGGAGGAAAGTAGAACTTGATAAGGTAATTGTACCTTCTCCCAAATTAGAAAGTAGTTCATCACAGAAATCAGTTCCAGTGATGCCTACACCGATTAGTGAGGAAGTTAATGATGATGATCATGAAGCTTCAGATCAAGTTACTACCGAACCTCGTAGGTCTTCCAGAATAAGATCCGCACCAAAGTGGTATGGTAATCCCGTTCTAGAAGTCATGTTACTAGACCATGATGAACCTACGAACTATTAGGAAGCGATGATGAGCCCAGATTCCGCGAAATGGCTTAAGGCCATGAAATCTGAGATAGGATCCATGTATGAGAACAAAGTATGGACTTTGATTGACTTGCTCGATGATCAGCAAGCCATGTTAAATAAATGGATCTTCAAGAGGAAGACGGACATTGATAGTAGTGTTACTATCTACTAAGCTCGACTTGTTGCGAAATGTTTTCAACAAGTTCAAGGTGTTGACTACAATGAGATTTTCTCAACTGTAGTGATGCTTAAGTCTGTCCAAATCATGTTAGCAATTTCTACATGTTATGAAATCTGGCAAATGGATGTCAAAACTACATTCTTTAATGGATTTATTAAAGAAGAGTTGTATATGATGCAACCAGAAGGTTTTGTTAAATCCTAAAGGTACTAACAAAATGTGCAAGCTCCAACGATCCATCAATGGACTGGTGCAAGCATCTCGGAGTTGGAATATACGCTTTGATGAGTTGATCAAAGCATATGGTTTTATACAGACTTTTGGAAAGGCCTGTATTTGCAAGAAAGTGAGTGGGAGATCTGTAGCATTTCTGATATTATATGTGCAAGACATATTGTTGATTGGAAATGATATAGAATTTCTGGATAGCATAAAAGGATACTTGAATAAAAAGTTTTTCAATGAAAGACCTCGGTGAAGCTGCTTACATATTGAGCATCAAGATCTATTGAGATAGATCAAGACGCTTGATAAGTTTTTCAATAAGTACATACCTTGTCAAGATTTTGAAATAGTTCAAAATGGAATAGTTAAAGAAAGAGTTCTTGCCTGTGTTGCAAAGGTGTGAAATTGAGTAAGACTCAAGACCCGACCACGGCAGAAAATAGAAAGAGAATGAAAATCATTCCCTATGCATCAGTCATAGGTTCTATAAAAGTATGCCATGCTATGGACCAGACCTATTGTATACTCTGCCCTGGTTTGGCAAGGGAGTACAATAGTGATCTAGGAGTAGATCACTGGACATTGGTCAAAATTATCCTTAGTAGAATAAGGATATGTTTCTCGATTATGGAGGTGATAAAAGAGTTTGTTGTAAAGAGTTACATCGATGCAAGCTTTTACACCGATCCAGATGACTCTAAGTCTCAATCTGGATACATATTGAAAGTGGGAGCAATTAGCTAGAGTAGCTCCGTGCAAAGCATTGTAGACATAGAATATTTGCAAAATACATACGACTCTGTAATATGACAGACCCGTTGACTAAACTTCTCTCACGAGCAAAACATGATCATACCTTAGTACTCTTTGGGTGTTAATCACATAGCGATGTGAACTAGATTATTGACTCTAGTAAACCCTTTGGGTGTTGATCACATGACGATGTGAACTATGGGTATTAATCACATACAGATATGCATATTGGTGTTAAATCACATGATGATATGAACTAGATTATTGACTCTAGTGCAAGTGGGAGACTGAAGGAAATATGCCCTAGAGGCAATAATAAAGTTATTATTTATTTCCTTATATCATGATAAATGTTTATTATTCATGCTAGAATTGTATTAACCGGAAACATACATGTGTGAATACATAGACAAACATAGTGTCACTAGTATGCCTCTACTTGACTAGCTCGTTTATCAAAGATGGTTATGTTTCCTAACCATGGACAAAAGAGTTGTCATTTGATTAATGGGATCACATCATTAGGAGAATGATGTGATTGACTTGACCCATTCCGTTAGCTTAGCACTTGATCGTTTAGTATGTTGCTATTGCTTTCTTCATGACTTATACATGTTCCTGTAACTATGAGATTATGCAACTCCCATTTACCGGAGGAACACTTTGGGTGCTACCAAACGTCACAACGTAACTGGGTGATTATAAAGGAGTACTACAGGTGTCTCCAAAGGTACATGTTGGGTTGACGTATTTCGTGATTAGGTTTTGTCACTTCGATTGTCGGAGAGGTATCTCTGGGCCCTTTCGGTAATGCACATCACTATAAGCCTTGCAAGCCATGTAGCTAATGAGTTAGTTACGGAATGATGCATTACGTAACGAGTAAAAAGACTTGCCAGTAACGAGATTGAACTAGGTATTGGATACCGACGATCGAATCTCGGGCAAGTAACATACCGATGACAAAGGGAATAACTTATGTTGTTATGCGGTTTGACCGATAAAGATCTTCGCAGAATATGTAGGATCCAATATGAGCATCCAGGTTCCGCTATTGGTTATTGACTGAGAATAGTTATAGGTCATGTCTACATTGTTCTCGAACCCGTAGGGTCCGCACGCTTAAGGTTTCGATGACAGTTATATTATGAGTTTATGATTTTTGATGTACCGAAGGAGTTCGGAGTCCCGGATGAGATCGGGGACATGACGAGGAGTCTCGAAATGGTCGAGACGTAAAGATCGATATATTGGACGACTATATTCGGACTTCGGAAAGGTTCCGAGTGATTCGGGTATTTTTCGGAGTACCGGAGATTACGGGAATTCGCCGGGGAGTATATGGGCCTTATTGGGCCATACAGGAATAGAGGAGAGAGGACAAAAGGAAGGAGGCCTGCGCCCCCCCTCTGGTCCGAATTGGACAAGGGGGGCAGCCCACTTTTCCTTCTCCCTCTCCTCCTCTTTCCTTCTCCAACAAGGAAAGGAGGAGTCCTACTCCTCCTCTTTCCTTCTCCAACAAGGAAAGGAGGAGTCCTACTCCCGGTGGGAGTAGGACTCCCCCCCTTAGACACAACAACAATTGATCCTTGAGATCTATTAGCCGTGTGCAGTGCCCCCCTCCACCATAGTCCTCGATAATATTGTAGCGGTGCTTAGGCGAAGCCCTGCGACGGTAGAACATCAAGATCGTCACCACGCTGTCGTGCTGACGGAACTCTCCCTCCACACTCGGCTGGATCGGAGTTCGAGGGACGTCATCGAGCTGAACGTGTGCTAGAACTCGGAGGTGCCGTAGTTTCGGTGCTTGATCTATCGGGCCGTGAAGACGTACGACTACATCAACCGCGTTGTGCTAACGCTTCCGCTTACGGTCTACAAGGGTATGTAGACAACACTCTTCCCTCTCGTTGCTATGCATCACCATGATCTTGCGTGTGCGTAGGATTTTTTTTTTGAAATTACTACGTTCCCCAACAGCAATTACATACATAATCACTCAAGCAAAAGATGCAAAGGGAAATCGAGGAAAGATCCAAATAAAATTCGGAAACAAGCAAATAACAAATCTAAACAGAAAAAAAATTAACATCATTATATTTTTGTGGATTTGGTCTTAACAATAGGTACATGTGATCAACTACGATTTGCAAAAAGAATCAACTCAAACGGAGTTACTAAACTCAAGAAATAGATGAAACAAGATCGAATACTAATCTGAACTAAACTCAAATTTTAAATTCTCAAAAACATGTTCAAGTTGGTTTACTGGACAGAGGGGATTGTTACGAAGATTTAGGCGTTGGTTTCATCAAAACGGAGGTACGGATAAAAAGATATGATCAAAAGAATTTTGAGTATGAATCTGAACAAATTTTGAAATTTGAAAGTTGCAAAAAAATTATTTGATAGATTCACTAGATAGGTGGAATTAAGACGAAAATATTGGCGTTGGTTTCGTCTAATTTGGATGAACGGTTAAAAAGTTATGGTTATTTAAAAAATCAGGGCCAAACTGTTTTACGAAAGAAAAGGCTATGGCTAGAAGAATTCTAGTTTTAAAATGTAAATACATGGACTAATTTATAAATCTAATTATTGTATCGTACACTAGTCTTAAAATAATAAACTATGGAAGTATAAAAAACGAAGAAATGTACCTTTAAGATAGAGAAATGACGACTTCGGAGAAAGGAGACAACTTCTAGAAGTCCCATCGAAGAGAAGAAATATATTTTTCAGCTAGTCAAACCAAAATACTAATTTAATCCGCAGTGGATAATTTTTGAAGGCTCTACGGATCTATATTTATAGGCGGAAAAGAGGTTTATAGGTCAAAGGCTAGGCAATGTGGGAAAACGTAGACGAAAAGATAGAAAAGAGAAAAAAACGCACAGGTTCGGCCGGCCGGCGAACACGCACATGTTTTTTTGAAGAAAAAGAAATATTTCTGAAAATAATATTTTTTCCCAAGCATAACCAAAAAATAAATTAAACTGTTAAGGTCCTGTCTGTTGACTATGTTGCGTACGTCAGCGTCGGATAGTTATGGGCCGCACAGAGAGTTTATTTAAAAAAATAAAAACAGAAAAGGAAAAACTGAACAATGAAAAATAAAAATAAAATTGTACATAGGCATATCATATATCAAAATTTTCAGAAAAGATTTTCTAAAACATGTACGTATTTTTAGCGGAAAATAAATTGCACAAAAATTCAAATAAACTGAACAGTGCTACGGTTGCAATAAAATCGAATAAAAATCATTTCTAAAATACCAAAATGATTTCAAATTTATTTTTCTCCAATTTTCTAATGTAGGGAATCATTTTACCCTATTTTCCATGTATTTTATTTTTTGAGAAAAATAATTTGAATAAAGCCCAAATAACTCCAAATTGAAAATAATCTCAAATGGACTTTAAATTTTATTCTTTTAAACTTCCAACTCATATTTAATATGATTTGAAGAAGTCATTTTATCTTATCTCATGAAAATCATTGAGTTGCATAAAGTTTCTGAATTGGAAATATTTCCAAATGAAATTCAAATATTTTCAAAACCCTTTTCATTTATAACGGAGAAGTCATGGCATCTTCTCTCTAGGGTTTTATATTGGAAAAGAATTTGAATTCATGGAGATCATAAATGCAAGGTGAAAGTTTGGCAAAGTCATTTCATTCAAAAAGTTTCAAATTTCAGTCAATTTCACGCAAACAACCACATCACAATCAAACAAACAATCAAAACTATTTATTTAATATAACATTCCAAAATTTAGAATTTTGGGATGTTACACCAATCCAGCCGTGTCTGCTGGAGTCTGGTCACATGCATGGACGAACTGATCTTCCGTGTCATGCAGGGATCGTCCACGCACCGACGACTGTACAACACTGCTCCAATACTATCACTCGTCTCTCTCTCTTCTATTAACTCACCCGATTTGCGGGGTTGGGGAGTGTGCCTATGGTTGGTTCTCAATTGCGGGCCCACATGTGTTTGCAAACACAATATATATGACGCGCGTTCCATTCAGAGAGCGGCGTGCCAGGCCGACCGACCGTCTGGGGTGCGACGCGGACGCGATGCACATGCTGTATACTCCGTACATGTGTATCGCCGTTATCTTGAGGCTTTGCTCCATGGCGCAATCCATGGATAAAAAATTATATTTAAAAGTCGAGGGCGGGGCTTTTCCCGCGCGGTAGGCGGGGCAATTCGGTTCGACAGAGACATGAGAAGATGAGGGAGTAGGCTGCTGCAAACGTAGGGTTGTGTGATTTGACAGCAAGTTACTATTGGACAGGTGGGGCCCCGTTATTTGACTTGCCATTATCATTTTAACCGCGGTGCTACGACCGACATGAGTCTCCTGATTCTTGACCACCTTGATGGTACACATGCGCCTCTCCCAATGCTCCACCATGTAGAGCATGGTTAGTATAGCCAGCTACTGGTGCTGCATGAGTATATAAACATGCGATGTCATCAAAAGTTAGTAGTATTATTTATTAGTCATACAATAGGGCTGGCTATAAGGTTTTTCTCACTTTCTCTCTATCTCTCTCCTTGTATTAAATGCTTTTGTCTAGGAGCATGTGTAGAGGCTGGCTCTTGCATGAGAGCCCACTCCTCCACTTTTCCTTGCCTCTCTCCTCCACATATGCAAAAATGTCATGTAAGCAGGATTATAGCCCACTATTGTACTTGCTCGTACACGCGAGAAAATAAATGTGATTGCTCTCTATCTCACCTTGGAGCTTGTGCAAATGTTGTTGGTTAATCTACATACAACTTTGCTCTCTATTTCACCTTGGAGCTTGTGCAAATGTTGTTGGTTAATCTACATACAACTTTGCTCTCTCTCTCTCTCTCCACATTTATTACATTCCACATAATCACTATGTCCTAGGTGGCAAATTTACCAACATTTATCTTACAATTGTTGGATATGCCCTTACCAACAAAAAACTAAGCACCTATTCATTGGGTACTTGAGTTGCTAAGCCATTTAATGCCCTTAGCACCTCATCTAAGCACCATTTCATTGGAAGAGGTCACTCCTTGGAAAATGCAATAAATACTAAGAAGAAAGATATAGGGAGAAGTAAAAAAAATACTCTTATAGCCAACCTTATAGCTAACCTTGTTGTATGAATGACTAAGTGATGACTATGTATGACATGCCAACATCAGATAGACTACGCACCATGTGAAATCTCAAGGGCGCGACCGGGCGAGCGAGGCGACAGTCGTGGTAGGCGCAACCATGATATGGGCTGCTGGCAGCCCTTGGATCTGAGATCGAACGCTCGCATGCTAAGTTGTTGAAACTTTGCAGGATAACCCTCCATGATAGGATATTCACCCATAGGTCTAGAATCACGCCATGCAACCGTTTGATCTCAGATCCGAGGCCTCTCAAAAGCCCGTATCATGGGAGATCATGGAAAGCCCTGCCGTTCACACACCCCACTCAGCCCATGCCATTCGCGCGCCTCATGATATGTCTCAACGTATCTATAATTTTTGATTGTTCCATGCTATTATATTACCCCTTTTCGATGTTTATGGGCTTTATTTTACACATTTATATCATTTTTGGGACTAACCTACTAACCGGAGGCCTAGCCCGTATTGC
The DNA here is from genome assembly GCF_002162155.2 of Triticum dicoccoides. Lineage (NCBI taxonomy): Eukaryota > Viridiplantae > Streptophyta > Magnoliopsida > Poales > Poaceae > Triticum > Triticum dicoccoides. The sequence goes on along the minus strand of NC_041389.1, from coordinate 378,899,977 downwards.
TGTTTTTTTGCCTATTTCAGTATTTCGAAGAAAAGGAATATCAAACGGAGTCCAAACGGAATGAAACCTTCGGGAGCGTGATTTTTGGAACGAACGTGATCAGGAGAGCTTGGAGTGCAAGTCAAGAAGCTGTCGAGGAAGCCACGCGATAGGAGGCCGCCCCCCCCTCCCTGTAGGGCGCGCCCCCTGTCTCGTGGGCCCCTCGGGCGGCCACCAACGTACTTCTTCCTCCTATATATACCTACGGACCCCGAAAACATCCAGGGGCACCACGAAACACAATTTCCACCGCCGTAACCTTCTGTATCCGCGAGATCCCATCTTGGAGCCTTCGCCGGCACTCTGCCGGAGGGGGAATCGACCACGGAGGGCTTCTACATCAACATCCTTGCCCCTCCGATGAGTTGTGAGTAGTTTACCACAGACCTACGGGTCCATAGTTATTAGCTAGATGGCTTCTTCTCTCTTTTTGGATCTAAATACAATGTTCTCCCCCTCTCTTGTGGAGATCTATTCGATGTAATCTCTTTTTGCGGTGTGTTTGTCGAGATCCGATAAATTGTGGGTTTATGATCAAGTTTATCTATGAATAATATTTGAATCTTCTCTGAATTCTTTTATGTATGATTGAGTTATCTTTGCAAGTCTCTTCGAATTATCAGTTTGGTTTGGCCTACTAGATTGGTCTTTCTTGCCATGGGAGAAGTGTCTAGCTTTGGGTTCAATCTTGCGGTGTTCTTACCCAGTGACAGAAAGGGTTGCAAGATACGTATTGTATTGTTGCCATCGAGGATGACAAGAGGGGGTTTATATCATATTGCATGAGTTTATCCCTATACATCATGTCATCTTGCTTAATGCGTTACTCTGTTCTTATGAACTTAATACTCTAGATGCAGGCAGGAGTCGGTCGATGTGTGGAGTAATAGGAGTAGATGCAGGCAGGAGTCGGTCTACTTGTTATGGACGTGATGCCTATATACATGATCATGCCTAGATAATCTCATAACTATGCGCTTTCCTATCTCGAGAGAAGCCTCTAGTGAAACCTATGTCCCCCGGGTCTATCTCTTATCATATTTGCTTTCAATCTACTTTTATTTGCATCTTTACTTTTTGCATCTATATTACAAAATACCAAAAATATATTACTATCTTTATTAGATCTCACTTTCGTAAGTGGCCGTGAAGGGATTGACAACCCCTTTATTGCGTTGGTTGCAAGTTCTCAGTTTGTTTGTGTAGGTGCGTGGGACTTTTGAGGAGCATCTTACTGGATTGATACCTTGGTTCTCAAAACTGAGGGAAATACTTACACTACACTTGCTGCATCACCCTCTCCTCTTCGACGAAAACCAACGCTAGCTCAAGATGTAGCAAGAAGGATTTATGGCGCCTTTACCGGGGAGGTCTTCGCTCAAGTCAAGACATACCAAGTACCCATCACAAACCCATCTCCCTCGCATTTACATTATTGGCCTCTCGTTTTCCTCTCCCCCACTTCACCCTTGCCATTTTATTCGCCCTCTCTTTCCCAATCTCCTCCTCTCTTTCCGCTTGCCTTTTTCCGTTGCCCGTGTGTTCGCTCGTTTGCCTTGTCATTATGGCCAGCTCGATCTTTATCCCTTCGTCTCCCGATTTTGAAGTTCTTCACTTCAAGCAAGGACAAGGAGAAAATTTAAAAGATGATTAGTTTAGGATGTTAGAATCTTATCGTAGTTGTGCCGTGGAAGGAGATTTCAAGATTTTAATGCGCAATTTTTATGTTGGGTTAACCCTATCCCATAGACAACTTCTTGATTTTGCCGCTAAAGGATCTTTTATTGAAATTGATCCTAGTTTCGCTTATGAAATTATAGAAGGGATAGTAGGAGTGCTTCCCTTAAAAAAGGGATCTTCCTTCTCTCTTGAAGGAACTCAAATTTTAGAGAAACTTTGTGAATTGCAAAAAATTGTTGAACCACTTAAGAATATTGGTGGGAGTATCAACCGCATGAATAACTTGATTGTACTTTGTAATAAGCGGTTGGATGCCTTAGATCAAAGGATCTCTAAGCATGAAGGGAAGCACAAAGAGCCTCCCGGACCTGAACACAACTCCATTAAAAACTCAAGTGCCAAAGATGGCACTCGTTAGATCTATCTTTGCATTTATGCCTAGCTAGGGGCGTTAAACGATAGCGCTAGTTGGGAGGCAACCCAATTTTTCTTTATGTTTTTTTGTTTTTGCTCCTGTTTAGGAATAAATCTTGTATCTACTCTCTGTTTAGTTGTGTTTTTATCTTTTAGTTAGTGTTTGTGCCAAGTAGAACCTATAGGATAAACTATGATGATAGTTGATTTGATTCTGCTGAAAAACAGAAACTTTGCGCTCACGAGAAAAAATTCAATAAATCACAGAAACGTGATTTTTCATTTATTCTTTTTGATGCGGATCAATAAACAAATTTTCCAGTATGTCCTATTTTGGTAGGATTTTTAGAGTTCCAGAAGTTTGCGTTAGTTACAGATTGCTACAGACTGTTCTGTTTTTGACAGATTCTGTTTTTCGTGTGTTGTTTGCTTATTTCAATGCATTTATGGCTAGTAAATTAGTTTATAAACCATAAGGAAGTTATAATACAGTAGGTTTAACACCAAAATAAATAAAGAATGAGTTCATGGCAGTACCTTATGTGGTGGTTTTGTTTTCTTTCACTAACGGAGCTTATAAGATTTCCTGTTGAGTTTTGTGTTGTGAAGTTTTCAAGTTTTGGGTAAGGCTTTTATGGACTATGGAATAAGGAGTGGCAATATCCTAAGCTTGGGGATGCCCATGGCACCCCAAGATATTCAAGGATAGCCAAAAGCCTAAGCTTGTGGATGCCCCGGGAAGGCATCCCCTCTTTCGTCTTCGTTCATTGGTAACTTTACTTGGAGCTATATTTTTATTCGCTACATGATATGTGTTTTGCTTGGAGCGTCGTGTATTATATTAGTCTTTGCTTGTTAGTTTACCACAATCATCCTTGCGGTATACACCTTTTGGGAGAAGCCCATTTGATTAGAATTTGCTAGAATACTCTATGTGCTTCACTTATATCTTTTGAGCTTGATAGTTTTTGCTCTAGTGCTTCACTTATATCTTTTAGAGCAAGGCGGTGGAATAATTTTGAAAAATTGCTAGTCTCTCATAATTCACTTATATTATTTTGAGAGTTTCTTAGAACAGCATGGTATTTTCTATGGTTACAAAGTTGGTCTTAGAATGATGAGCATCCAAGTTGGGTATAATAAAAACTATCATAGAAAAAGAATTGGATGCTATGATCAACTTGATGCTTGATAATTGTTTTGAGATATAAAGGTAGTAATGTTAGGGTCATGCAAGTGGGTAATTATGAAATTGAGAAATACTTTTATTGAAGTTGGCAAGTCCCGTAGCATGCAAATATGGTAAAAGTTGTGTGACAAATTTGTTGCATGAGGTGCTCTTTTGATTGTCTTCCTTATGAGTGGTAGTCGGGGACGAGCGATGGTCTTTACCTACCAATTTATCCCCATTGGGGCATGCGTAGTAGTACTTTGCTTCGAGGGCGAAGTAGACTTTTGCAATAAGTATATGAGTTCTTTTTGACTAATGTGAGTACATGGAACATATGCACACTCATCCTTTTACTTTGCTAGCCTATTTATACCGCGCAACTTTCGCCGGTATCATAAACCCTTTATTTACCTTCCTCAAAACAGCCACCATACCTACCTATTATGGCATTTCCATAGCCATTCCGAGATATATTGCCATGCAACTTTCCACCATTCCATTCATATGACACACATTACTTTTGTCATATTGCTCTTTGCATGATCATGTAGTTGACATCGTATTTGTGGCCAGCCACCTTCATAATTTTCATATATGTCGCTCTTGATTCATTGCATATCCTGGTACACCGCCGGAGCATTCATATAGAGTCATATCTTGTTCTAGCTTTGAGTTGTAATTCTTGAGTTGTAAATCCATAAAAGTGTGATGATATTCATTATTAGAGCATTGTCCTAGTGAGGAAAGGATGATGAAGGCTATGATTCCCCCACAAGTCGGGATGAGACTTCAGACTTTACAAAAAGAAAAAAAGGAAAAAAAGAGGCCAAAGAAAAAAAAGAAAAAAAAGGAGAAAAAGAAAAAGAAAAAATGAGAGAAAAAGAGAGAAGGGACAATGCTACTATCTCTTTTTCCACACTTGTGCTTCAAAATAGCACCATGATTTTCATGATAGAGAGCCTCCTATGTTGTCATTTTCATATACTAAGTGGGAATTTTTCATTATAGAACTTGGCTTGTATATTCCAATGATGGGCTTCCTCAAAATGCCTTAGGTCTTCGTGAGCAAGCAAGTTGGATGCACACCCACTTAGTTTCTTTTGTTGAGCTTTCATATATTTATAGCTCTAGTGCATCCGTTGCATGGCAATCCCTACTCACTCACATTGATATCTATTAATGGGCATCTCCTTATAGCCCGTTAATACGCCTAGTTGATGTGAGACTATCTTCTCCCCCTTTTTGTCCTCACAACCACCATATACCACCATAGTGTTATGTCCATGGCTTATGCTCATGTATTGCGTAAGAGTTGAAAAAGCTGAAGCGCGTTAAAAAGTATGAAACAATTGCTCGGCTCGTCATCGGGGTTGTGCATGATGGGAGTATTTTGTGTAATGAAATGAAGCATGGCCTAACCATATGATTTTGTAGGGATAAGCTTTCTTTGGCTATGCTATTTTGATAGGACATGATTATTTGTTAGTATGCTTTGAAGCATTATTATTTTTATGTTTTATAAGCTTTTATTTTGAATCATTTGGATCTGAACATTCATGCCACAATAAATAAAATCACATTATGAATTATGCTAGGTAGCATTCCACATCAAAAATTTCTTTTTTATCATTTACCTACTTGAGGACGAGCAGGAATTAAGCTTGGGGATGCTTGATACGTCTCCAACGTATCTATAATTTTTTATTGTTCCATGCTATTATATTACCCCTTTTGGATGTTTATGGGCTTTATTTCACACATTTATATCATTTTTGGGACTAACCTACTAACCGGAGGCCCAGCCCGTATTGCTGATTTTTTGCCTATTTCAGTATTTCGAAGAAAAGGAATATCAAACGGAGTCCAAACGGAATGAAACCTTCGGGAGCGTGATTTTTGGAATGAACGTGATCCGGAGAGCTTGGAGTACAAGTCAAGAAGCTGCCGAGGAAGCCACGAGATATGAGGTCGTCCCCCCTGTAGGGTGCACCCCCTGTCTCGTGGGCCCCTCGGGCGGCCACCGAAGTACTTCTTCCTCCTATATATACCTATGGACCCCGAAAACATCCAGGGGCACCACGAAACACAATTTCCACCACCGTAACCTTCTGTATCTGCGAGATCCCATCTTGGAGCCTTCACCGGCACTCTGCCGGAGGGGGAATCGACCACGGAGGGCTTCTACATCAACATCCTTGCCCCTCCGATGAGTTGTGAGTAGTTTACCACAGACCTACGGGTCCATAGTTATTAGCTAGATGGCTTCTTCTCTCTTTTTGGATCTAAATACAATGTTCTCCCCCTCTCTTGTGGAGATCTATTCGATGTAATCTCTTTTTGCGGTGTGTTTGTCGAGATCCGATGAATTGTGGGTTTATGATCAAGTTTATCTATGAATAATATTTGAATCTTCTCTGAATTCTTTTATGTATGATTGAGTTATCTTTGCAAGTCTCTTCGAATTATCTGTTTGGTTTGTCCTACTAGATTGGTCTTTCTTGCCATGGGAGAAGTGCTTAGCTTTGGGTTCAATCTTGCGGTTTTCTTACCCAGTGAAAGAAAGGGTTGCAAGACACGTATTGTATTGTTGCCATCGAGGATAACAAGATGGGGTTTATATCATATTGCATGAGTTTATCCCTCTACATCATGTCATCTTGCTTAATGTGTTACTCTGTTCTTATGAACTTAATACTCTAGATGCAGGCAGGAGTTGGTCGATGTGTGGAGTAATAGTAGTAGATGCAAGTAGGACTCGGTCTACTTGTTATGGAGGTGATGCCTATATACATGATCATGCCTAGATAATCTCATAACTATGCGCTTTTCTATCAATTGCTCGACAGTAATTTGTTCACCCACCGTCATACTTATGCTATCTCGAGAGAAGCCTCTAGTGAAACCTATGGCCCCCGGGTCTATCTCTTATCATATTTGCTTTCAATCTACTTTTATTTGCATCTTTACTTTTTGCATCTGTATTACAAAATACCAAAAATATATTACTATCTTTATTAGATCTCACTTTCGTAAGTGGCTGTGAAGGGATTGACAACCCCTTTATTGCGTTGGTTGTGAGTTCTCAGTTTGTTTGTGTAGGTGCATGGGACTTTTGAGGAGAATCCTACTGGATTGATACCTTGGTTCTCAAAACTGAGGGAAATACTTACGCTACACTTGCTGCATCACCCTCTCCTCTTCGGGGAAAACCATCGCTAGCTCAAGACGTAGCACATCACTCATCCCATGCCGTTCGCACGCCCCACTCAACATTTTTACAATGGGAAAACTTCCAGCAGTTCACTCCTACTTGTCCCAAGCCACCCTTTAACATTATGGCAGTTTGCTCCTAGTCGTCCCATCCTTTCACATTACAGCAGTTCCACTAATCCTAACCCTCCTCCCAAATCCATGTCATCCCAATTCTCCATGATCGCCGGTGAGTACAAGGTTAGAACCATCACTAGTGATGAGTTCGACATCATCTACACCTATTCTTCCGCTATGGTGAAAGGATGCCTTGCTCACTTCAGACACATGTTCGAAAACTCAAAGGCAGAGTGGGTCGTTCTGCTAGATGTTGAGTACACCACAGTCCTGGACAAAGATAAGAAACTAAAGGAGGAAGAGAAGAAGAAGCCCGCCGTGATCCAGGTTTGCATGCATAACTTGTGCTTGGTCTACCACATATGCCATGCCGACATTGAGTGCGGGGAATTTAAGAGCTTCCTCGCGGACGGCCTAGTCAAATTCGTTTCTGTAGACTTTACGAACGACAACAAAGTCCTGGGTCGTATAGGCCTCGTTGTAGGCCAGCCCTTCAACCTCCAGAGGAATGTTCTGGTGTCCTCCCGTCAGCCTTCAATGCTGACCCTGGCAGCAGCCATGGTTGAACCTTCGTATGGTAAACTGATGAAACCTCCGTACAAGTTTCATCGTGCATGGGACTGGAATGTGCTAGATAGAGAGCACATCAATTACGCTGCAATGGATGCCTACCTTTGTTTCAATATCTACAAGGGTTGGATGAAGAGCAAGAGCCAAGTGTGCGGTTCAAGCAAAGAAGTATCGGCCAAGAGGAAGAGGGACAAGGAGGAAGTCGAGCACGTGGATGAGGAATCCGAGTAAGGTGGCAGTGTCGTTGCTCATGGTGGTTGTAATGCAGTGTCTACCGGATTAGTTGCTTAGTTTAATTTCAAGGTGCTTCGTTTTATTTGAGGGGTGTGTTGTGCTGAGCCCTAGCAGAACTATGTTATGTTCCTTCTCATCACTTTAACTCTTTAGTATGTACATACTAGTATTTCTTACAGTTCATTTTTTAGATTGTATAATACTACCACTCATTTCTTCACATTATCTACATACAATATATATGGCCAACATCATATAGCCAGCAGTTTAGTTGTCAAAGAATTTCAGGGTGCTTAGTTTTATTTGAGGGTTGTGTTGTGCTTGACACATTATTGTGACTCAAATCTCTTTTGCCATGTTATAATGACATAAATACCTATGGACCAACATGCTAGCTCTCCCTATATCTCACTACAGTACAATAAAGTGTGGGGCCTACTTGATCCCAACAACATTCTTATTTTCCTATAAAATTATTCACTTGGTTACCCCTGACAAGTGGGGCCACACTTATCATTGAGAGAATCGGCTTATTTTTGTCATATAAGATTTTTGAGTAGTTGTAACTTCTAATGGCAAAACTGAGTAGTGATACACAACTAGTGGCATAAAGAACCCAAGAATTAAATAGGCATGCTAATTTTTTTAATAGAATTTAGCATCCCATTTAAGCACGTACTAGCTTTTTCAATAGTACTATATGCATAATTTGGCGACGAGCGCTCTCTATATGTACCACCTTTTTTCTTTAATTTCATCTTGTTAGTTTTGCTCCATGGTGCAATCCATCGGTACTACTCCCTACATCCATATATATAGGGCCTAATACATTTTTTGAGGTAGCCTTTGACCAACGATAAAATTATTGGTATATGAGATGTATGATATAAAAATTATATCACTAGAAGCTCCTTTCACGTACAAATTTGATGTTATGCTTTGTGTAACATGCATGTCATATATTTATTGTGGTAACCGATGGTCAAAGCTAACCACGAAAAGCGTATTAGGCCCTATATAGGTGGAAAGAGGGAGTACTATTATACAAAAGTATACATTTTTTAAAAGGCTAGAGGGCGGGGCAGTCTCGCTTGGTCGGTTTCACGAGAGGCGATGGCCTTTGTAATTTGACAGCTCATTACTGCTGGAAGGAGGGGCATTGTGATTTGACTGCTCATATAAATGTTGCTGACGACCTAAGGAGGAGCAAAGAACCGTGCAGTATACTCAAGTTTTCCAATGGAGTACTAGTACGACGGAGGAGCACAAAACACGGCAGCCCAGTGTGATATGGCGATAAAAATGATCTAATTTGCTAGTCATCGATCCCACGGCGTTGCTCATCGTTAGCATTGTTCTATTCATGCCTCGTAGAGAACGTGACACGTGCGGCGAAACACCCGAAGCAAAAGAAGAAACGGGACATAGGAGAAAAAGAAGAAGGAAGATTATCACCCCAAAAAAAGAAAGAAGATGCACACACAAGTATGGGGTGCTGCTCTCTACTAGTACATGAAGGGTTGCTGGCCGCGGAGTCGCAACTGCTTCTTCATCGCCTCCACGACCTCCATCTCCTTATGCGTCTCCTCTGCCATCTTCTTCATTCTGTCCATGACGCCGGATTTCTTGACGCGAACCTTCATCATCTATTCCACGGCCGCATTACGTACCTCGACAGCAGTCGGGTGCTCGATGCGGAGCTTCGCCAACTCCTCCTTCTGTTCCATGACGAGGGCCTGCAACATCTTCATCGAGGAACTACTCTGCTCATGCAGCTTCTTCTAGCCGGCATTCTCCTCCTTCAGCAGGTTGAGCTCGTGGAAGAGCTTCGCCTTGTCCTCCTGAAGTTGCAGGATTTCGCCGGTCGCCTTCTTATCTGATGCAATGCTCTTCTCGAGCAGCATCACCAAGCCGGTGGCCAACTCCCCCTGCTCATTGAACTCGGCGGGCATGTCATCAAGGCTCTCCTTCAGCATCTCCACCAAGCCGTTGATGAACTCCTCCTGCTTATTGAGCTGATCGGGCATGTCATCGAGGGATAACGACTCCACCGCCGCCAGCTCGGCATGTTCGCTTCCGCGGCTAGGGCGCTCCTGTGAGCCCTCGCCTCCGTGGCTAGGGCATTCCTGGGAGCCCTCACCTGTCTTTGCCAGGCGGCGAGCACTCTTTTTTTCCGCGGCTTTGGTTGCCGCTCCCTTGTTACGAGTAGTTCTCGACCTAGAACTCTGCACACCGGCCATGGCAAGGACGGACAAACAAGAAAGACTTATGAGGAGGAAGAGGTAGAGTGATTTTTGGCTAGGCACTAGTTCCCCTTCTTATAACCTAGTACTAGCACTAGTACTAAAACCTGCATAGTGGGAACACGTTCGGGTTTGATACGTACTACTCCCTCCGTCTAGGTGAATACGTCATCTTAGATTATGCATCGTGACCAAGGAGGAGGGGAAATGAGAGAACTTAATGTTTATTTGCTAATTAAGAGCAGTGCATGCAATGAACTAACCACTGCATGTCGTGTTTGTTGTCTCAAGTCATTAAAAGCATGCACACCACACATCTCTTATTGGTTGATATGTCAAGAAACAAGAAACGAGGTAGAAGTTAATGCATCATGCCTAAGTGTTTTGGGATTATTTTGTTTTCATAAGATGACTTACACACCTAGACGGAGGGAGTACTAGGTGTGAGCAGGTTTGCACTTATAATTATACTATACACTTTGGAATGTGATGGGAACAAGCTAAAGATTAATTGATGGTTTTGGTTTCGAGGCCTGAAATGGCTCCCGATGAGTTTCCTGGAACACAAATTTCAAGTACTAGTACTACTCAAATACGGTCGCACAAGTTAGTGATGTAACTGGTCGTACATGTCAGACCAAGCCGATGCGTGTCGCGGGTCTGACCGACCGTCTATTGGTGCGACCAACCGTAAGTATTATGCGATGGAGACTTTTGATTGTGGCTTCGGGTGATTGTCACGACCAAGCATTCAAAAAATAGTTAATTAAAAATATATTCAAAAACTAGTGATAAATAAATTACCATGTTTTTCCAAATGACCAAGTATTTTCACAGGAATACAATACATATAGATGGATTGATTGTCACGGTTGCAAACCGCCATGGCGTTTCAATTTCACTGCAGCAGCAACCGAGTAGGTCACTGCATAGCCGGCAAGGAAGGAGGGCAGCTCACCTCGCCTACAATGCATGCCTAGCGGCGACGCCGCAACTGGTCCCGCGATTTGGCTTCTCCTACTGCCCATTTGAATAGTTGCACCGGTTGCTCATGCAATTCCGCAAGCATGCACGTTCTTTCCTCCGCAGTTGACTCCGTGAATATGATCTCTGCCATTAGCCCTAGCTCGAAATCTATGAGACGCTGCCAGATGCTGACATCCCTCAGCATCTCTCCCCTGAGATCAACTTACGCCTCCGCCTTGTGCTACACCAGGCGCAGCTCGTTCAAACTTGTCTCCAATCGATGTGATGCTTCCTCATTCCGATTTGCCCTTGCTGCCCACCACCTGAAACGCAGCCCTGGCATGTCCTCCGGCGCCACCAATTTGTGATTCCAGAGCAATGGATCACCTCTAAAACACATGTGGGTTTCGCTCAAAGGCGGCAGCGCTGCGGGCCGCAGCAAGAGGGCAGCCCGCGGGATCCTGGGATCTAAGGGATTATCCATGGTGGAATCCTCCATGGTGGGATCCGGTGGGCGAGGCGGGGAGGCGAGCCTAGGGGCTGGGCGAGCCCTACGAGGCTAAGATAAAGATAGTACTACTCCACTCCGTCCATATTTAAATACAAAGGCCACCAACAGTAGCCCTGGCAAAAATTGATCATGCTGCCTGCGTCCTGGTTTATTGGCCCCGTTTTTTGTGCCACTTTTTATGAAATCCATAAATATTATGTTAGTACTTAAAAATGTGGTAAAAAATTGGCACAAAATATGAAGGAGACCAATGGAAGTAGCACCCATGATTTAACTACTCGCATGCACGCGGTGGAGTAGAATGTCTTTCTCAACTACTTCATCCCTCACGCCCACTCAATTTGCATGCGTTGTATTAATTGACCATCAATGAAGTGAAGGACTTTACACGCGTAAAATTATCACATGGAGTGGATCTTCGTACAAAAATGCGTCCCACCGTGTACCCGTGTGGGCGTGCGTGCACATCTTTGCTTCGTGCATGTACTCCCAGTGTGCCTAAGAGAGGACGAGTACATTCTTCTGGAACCAGTAGCACGTCACTGTGATCAATCCACACAAGGAGGTCGCGAATACACCTCCACATGTGCCACATGGCTTCATGAACTAAAATAAAGACACTTGATAACCCACAAGTGTAGGGGATCATAACAGTTTTCGAGGGTAGAGTATTCAACCCAAATTTATAGATTCAACACAAGGAGAGCCAAAGAATATTTGAAGGTATTAGCAGCTGAGTTGTCAATTCAACCACACCTGGAGATTAATTATCTGCAGCAAAGTGATTAGTAGCATAGTATTATGATAGTTTTGATTATAGCAGCAGTAACGGTAACAGTAACAGTGATAGCAGTGATATTGTAGGAGTAACGATAGAAGTAGCAACATTAGTAACTTAGCAAGAACAATATAAGATAAATTCGTAGGCATTGGATCGGTGACTCATTGGATGATATTCATCATGAGATAGTTATAACCTAGGGCGATACAACACTATCTCCAGTTCATAAATATAATGTAGGCATGTATTCCGTAAATAGTCATACGTACTTATGGAAACAACTTGCATGACATCTTTTGTCCTACCCTCCCGTGGCAGTGGGGTCCTATTGGAAACTAAGGAATATTAATGCCCCCTTTTAATAGAGAACTGGAACAAAGCATTAGCACACGGTGAGTACATGAACTCCTCAAACTACGATCATCACCGGGAGTGGTCCCGACTATTGTCACTCCGGGGTTTCCGGATCATAACACGTAGTAGGAGACTATAACTTGCCAGAACGGATCTAGAACATGGATATAATGGTGATAACATAAATGGTTCAGATCTGAAATCATGGCACCTAGGCCCAAAGTGACAAGCATTAAGCATGGCAAAGTCATAGCAACATCAATCTCAGAACATAGTGGATACTAGGGATCAAGCCCTAATAGAACTAACTCGATTACATGATGAATCTCATCCAACTCCTCACCGACTAGCGAGCCTACAAAGGAATACTCACTCCCAGTGGGGAGCATCATGGAATTAGCAATGGAGATGTGTTGGTGATGACGAAGATCGAAGATCCCCCTCTCCGGAGCCCCAAACAGACTCCAGATCTGCCCTCCCGAGGAAGAACATGGCTTGGCGGCGGCTCCGTCTCATGAAACGCGATAATTCTTTCTCCCTGATTTTTTCTGGAAATATGGGATTTTATAGCGTCGGTTTGAGGGTCAACAGGGCCTGGCGGCTGGCCCACCCTGGTGGGTTGTGCACACCCAGGTGCCCCCCTCAGGTCCTTGATGACCCACAAGTATAGGGGATCTATCGTAGTCCTTTCGATAAGTAAGAGTGTCGAACCCAACGAGGAGTAGAAGGAAATGATAAGCAGTTTTCAGTAAGGTTTTCTCTGCAAGCACTGAAATAGTAGGTGATAGATAGTTTTGTGATAAGATAAATAGTAACGAGCAAAAAGTAAATAAAGTAAATAAAGTGCAGCAAGGTGGCCCAATCCTTTATGTAGCAAAGTATAAGCCTGCACAAATTCTAATAATGAAGAAGGAGCTCCCGAGGACACATTGGGAATTATCGTCAAGCTAGTTTTCATCATGTTCGTAAGATTCACGTTCGGTACTTTGATAATTTGATATGTGGGTGGACCGGTACTTGAGTACTGACTTGGACAAGCATGCCACTTATGATTAACCCCTATTGCAAGCATCCGCAACTACAAAAAGGAGTATTAAGGTAAACCTAACCACAACATTAAACATATGGGTCCATATCAACCCCTAACGAAGCAACGCATAAACTAGGGTTTAAGCTTCTGTCACTCTAGCAACCCATCATCTACTTATTACTTCCCTATGCCTTCCTCTAGGCCCAAATAATGGTGAAGTGTCATGTAGTCGACGTTCACATAACACCACTAGAGGAAAGACAACATACATCTCATCAAAATATCGAACGAATACCAAACTCACATGACTACTAATAGCAAGACTTCACCCATGTCCTCAGGAACAAACATAACTACTCACAAAGCATATTCATGTTCATAATCAGAGGAGTAATAATATGCATAAAGGATCTGAACATATGATCTTCCACCAAGTAAACCAATTAGTATCAACTACAAGGAGTAATCAACACTACTAGCAACCCACAGGTACCAATTTGTGGTTTTGATACAAGATTGGATACAAGAGATGAACTAGGATTTTGAGAGGAGATGGTGCTGGTGAAGATGTTGATGGAGATTGACCACCTTCCGATGAGAGGATCGTTGGTGATGACGTTGGTGATGATTTCCCCCTCCCGGAGGGAAGTGTCCACGGCAGAACAGCTCCCCAGAGCCCTAGATTGATTCCGCCAAGGTTTCGCCTCGTGGTGGCGGAGTTTCGTTCCATAAGCTTGCCCACGATTTTTTCCATGGTAAAAGTGATGATATAGCAAAAGATGCACGCCGGAGGCCCACCAGGGGGCCCAGGAGATAGGGGGCCGCGCCCTACAGGGGGGCGCGCCCTACAGGGGGGGCGCGCCCCCCTGTCTCCTGGACAGGGTGTCGGCCCCCTGGCCTATTTCTTTCGTCATAAATTATTATTAAATCCAAAAGGTTGTTTCATGGAGTTTCAGGACTTTTGGAGTTGTGCAGAATAGGTTTCCAACGTTTGCTCCTTTTCCAGCCAGAATTCCAGCTGCCGGCATTCCCCCTCTTCATGGTAAACCTAGTAAAATAAGAGAGAATAGCCATAAGTATTGAGATATAATGTGTAATAACAGCCCATAATGCAATAAATATTTATATAAAAGCATGACGCAAAATGGACGTATCAACTCCCCCAAGCTTAGACCTCGCTTGTCCTCAAGCTAAAGCCAAAATCGAAAAATATGTCCACATGTTTAGAGATAAAGGTGTCGATAAAAATAAAATACGGACATGAGGGCATCATGATCATTCTAATAACCGTAACATATATAGATTTTGTCATATGATTTCCTATGCTCAAGTAATAAGCAATTCACAATGTCAAGTATGGTTCAAAAACTTCATTGGGAACTAACAAACTATAATCTCAGTCATTGAAGCAATTGCAATTTATCGTAACATCAGAAAGAGTCGATAATAGAGCTTTTCAACAAGCTCACATACTCAACTATATCGTAGTCTCACATAATTGCCAACACTCACGCAATACTTGTGGTTATAGAGTTTCAGCCGGACACTGAGAAAGATAGGGGATTATTGTGTTGCCTCCCAACGTATTCACCTTTAGGTGATGTCAACAATAATATCCTATGCCAACTTACATCCAATTGGATATATGTATCATGATCTTTCAAACACGAGGAGCTTGCCAAAGGATAAAATGAAAAAGGGGAAAGGTGAGGATCACCTTGACTCAAGCATAAAGTTAAAACATAAAGTAAAAGATAGGCCCTTCGCAGAGGGAAGCAGAGGTTGTCATGCGCGTTTAGGGTTGATGCATGAAATCTTAATGCAAAAGAACGTCACTTTATATTGCCCCTTGTATGTGGACCTTTATTATGCAATCTGTCGCTTTTATTACTTCCACAACAAGTTCGTACAAAGCTTATTTTCTCTGCACTAATAAGTCATACATATTTAGAGAGGAATTTTTATTGCTTGCACCGATGACAACTTACTTGAAGGATCTTACTCAATCCATAGGTAGGTATGGTGGACTCTCATGGCAAAACTGGGTTTGAGGATATTTGGAAGCACAAGTAGTATCTCTACTTGGTGCAAGGAATTTGGCTAGCAAGAGGGGGAAAGGCAAGCTCAACATGTTTGGAAGGTCAATGACAATATACTTTAACTGAGATGTCGGAAAACATAAAACATTACGTTGTCTTCCTTGTCCAACATCAACTCTTTTAGCATGTCATACTTAATGAGTGCTTCACAATCATAAAAGATGTCCAAGACAATATATTTATATGTGAACCCCTCCTTCCTTATCACTTCCTATTAATTGCAACGATGACCAAGGCTGCGTTCATCAACTCTCAACAATTTTTATGCCTCATACTTTCTATGTGTGAAGTTATCACTATCCATAAGATCAATATGAACTCTTTTGTTCTTTCTACTTTCTCAAGATCATAGCAACATAGCAAAGCCCTTGACTCAACACTAATCTTTATTATAGACAGCACACGGACTCGCTTACATAAAGAGATCACAATGCAAAACTCTAAACTACTTGATATAAAAAACTTCAAACTACTAGATCAAGATACTACTAAAAGGATCAAACTAAATAAAGCGGTAAAGATAGGAGTGTGATGGTGATATGATACCGGGGCACCTCCCCCAAGCTTGGCAGTTGCCAAGGGGAGTCCCATACCCATGTGATTATTTCGTCGGAGGTGATGGAGGTGGTGATGATGACGGTGGATAATCGCACATCGAGCGTAAAAGCTCCTCCAACTTGCGGATAATCCCCTTGAGCCCAGCAATATGATCCTTCAACAAAATATTCTCCTGTATGAGATACTTGTTCTGTATGTGGGCTAACTCAATCATCTTGAAAGCTGCAATCTCTGTTGGAGTGAAAAGGTTAGGTAAAGGCTGATGGATGTCTTATTCTTTCACCACCGGAGCTTGAACCTCCATGGCCTTCTTGATCCCTTCATCCTTGTTGATCTCTTCTGGTTCCTCTCTTTTCAACTCTATCTTCAATATCCAAGCATCCTTGTCTTTGTTGTTGGAGGAGGGAGAAGTCATGGTGCCCTAGATCTGAAACAGAAATAGCTCGAAACAAAAACAGAGGATATTTGCATGATACGGTGGTCAAAACCTTCGGGAGTATATATAATGAATTTTTACCGACCAAAATATGTAACATACAAGAAAACGGAGTCCGGGAGGCACGGAGGTGCCCATGAGACAGGGGGTGCGCCCTATAGGGGGGGCGGCCTCCTCTCTCCTGGGAGCCTCGTGTCCCTTTCGGACTACTTCTTTCTTCCTAAAATTCTTAAATAATCCAAAACTAATAAAAATTGCCATTAGAGTTGTTTTGGAGTCGGTTTACTTACCATACCACATACCTATGCCTTTTCGGAGTCTGGAACATTCTGGAAAGTGTCTCTTATGTATTCCTCGGGGGTTATGGTTTCAATAATATTAGTTTCAACATTGATAGGATTATGTGAAATATAATGTTTAATTCTTTGACCGTTAACCACCCTCGGATTTGTGCCTTCGAAGTTGTTGATTTTTATAGCTCCAGAACGATAGACCTCCTCGATAACGCAGGGACCTTTCCATTTTGAGAGAAGTTTTCCTGCAAAAATTCTTAAACGAGAGTTGAATAATAACACATAATCTCCTACGTTAAACTCACGCTTTTGTATCCTCTTATCATGCCAGTGTTTGACTTTTTATTTGAAAAGCTTGGCATTCTCATATGCTTGGGTTCTCCATTCATCAAGTGAGCTAATATCAAACAACCTCTTCTCACTGGCAAGTTTGAAGTTATAATTGAGCTCTTTAATAGCCCAATATGCTTTATGTTCAAGTTCAAGAGGTAAATGACATGATTTTCCATAAACCATCTTATATGGAGACATACCCATAGGATTTTTTATGCAGTTCTATAGGCCCATAATGCATCATCAAGTTTTTTGGACCATTTCTTTCTAGATCTATTCACAGTCTTTTGCAAAATTAATTTGAGCTCCCTATTGCTCAACTCTACTTGACCACTAGACTGCGGGTGATAAGGATATGTGATTCTATGATTGACATCATACTTAGCAAGCATCTTACGGAAAGCACCATGAATAAAGTGTGAACCACCATCAGTCATAAGATATCTAGGGACTCCAAACCTCGGAAAAATAACTTCTTTAAGCATTTTAATAGAAGTGTTATGATCAGCACTACTAGTTGGAATAGCTTCTACCCACGTAGTAACGTAATCAACAGCAACTAAAATATGTGTATAACCATTGGAGGCAGGAAAAGGTCCCATATAATCAAAGCCCCAAACATTAAACGGTTCAATAACAAGAGAATAATTCATAGACATTTTCTTGACGTCTACTAATGTTACCTATTCTTTGACATTCATCACAAGATAAGACAAACTTACGAGCATCTTTGAAGAGAGTAGGCCAATAAAAACCAGATTGTAGTACCTTGTGTGCAGTTCTATCTCCAGCGTGGTGTCCTCCATAAGATTCAGAGTGCACTTGCGTAGGATTTGTTCCTGTTCATGCTCAGGCACACAACATCTAATAATACCATCTACTCCTTCTTTATAAAGGTGTGGGTCATCCCAGAAGTAATGTCTTAAATCATAAAAGAACTTTTTCTTTTGCTGGTATGTGAAACTAGGCGGTATATATTTAGCAACAATGTAATTAGCATAATCAGCATACCAAGGAGCAGTACAAGAAGCATTGACAACCGCTAATTGTTCATCAGGAAAGCTATCATTAATAGGCAGTGGGTCATCAAGAACATTCTCTAACCTAGACAAGTTGTCTGCAACAGGGTTCTCAGCTCCCTTTCTATCAATAATATGCAAGTCAAATTCTTGGAGCAAGAGAACCCATCTAATGAGTCTAGGCTTAGCATCTTTCTTTTCCATAAGATATTTAATAGCAGCATGATCAGTATGAATAGTAACTTTGGAATCAACAATATAAGGTCTAAACTTATCACATGCAAACACAACTGCTAAGAACTCTTTTTCAGTAGTAGCATAATTTCTCTGGGCAGTATCAAGAGTCTTACTAGCATACTGGATAACATTCAATTTCTTATCGACTCTTTACCCTAAAACAGCACCTACAGCATAATCACTAGCATCGCACATAATTTCAAAAGGTAAATTCCAATCAGGTGGCTGAACAATAGGTGCAGTGATCAAGGCTTTCTTAAGTGTTTCAAATGCTTCTATATAATCATCATCAAAGACCAAAGGAATATCTTTTTGCAATAAATTAGTTAGAGGCCTAGAGATTTTAGAAAAGTCCTTAATGAACCTCTTATAAAAGCCCGCATGACCAAGGAAACTTCTTATACCTTTTATGTCCTTGGGACATGGCATCCTTTCAATAGCATCAACTTTGGCTTTATCAACTTCAATACCTCTCTCGGAGATCCTGTGCCCCAAGACAATGCCTTCATTAACCATAAAGTGACACTTTTCCCAATTCAGGATGAGACTAGTGTCTTCGCATCTCTGCAAAACTCGATCAAGGTTGCTCAAACAATCATCAAAAGAGCATCCGTAGACGGAGAAGTCATCCATGAATACCTCACAAATCTTTTCACAAAAATCAGAAAATATAGCCATCATGCATCTTTGAAAGGTAGCAGGTGCATTACATAAACCAAAAGGCATACGTCTATAAGAAAAAGTACCAAAAGGGCAAGTAAAAGTAGTTTTAGATTGATCCTTCGCGGACACAGGTATTTGAGAGAAGACAGAATAACCATCTAGAAAGCAAAAATGTGTGTGTTTGGATAGCCTTTCTAGCATTTGATCAATAAAAGGTAAAGGGTAATGATCTTTCTTAGTAGCTTTATTTAACTTACGGAAATGAATTACCATCCTATAGCCTGTAATAATTCTTTGCGGGATCAATTCATCTTTATCATTAGGAACAATGGTAATACCTCCCTTTTTAGGGACACAATGGATAGGGCTTACCCATTCACTATCAGCAACGGGATAAATAATACCTGCCTCAAGGAGTTTTAGAATCTTCTTTCTTACCACTTCCTTCATTTTGGGATTTAATCGTCTTTGAGGATCTCTAACTGGTTTGGCATCTTTCTCCACTGAAATTTTGTGTTGACATAATGTGGGACTAATGCCCTTAAGACCGTCTAGAGTATATCCAATAGCAGCTCAGTGCTTCTTCAGAGTTTTCAATAATCTTTCTTCTTCTTTCTCTGAAAGGTTAGCACTAATAATAACAGGATATATTTCTTTTTCATCGAGATAAGCATACTTGAGATTATCAGGTAAGGGTTTGAGTTCGAACACGGGATCACCCTTGGGTGGAGGGGGATCCCCAAGAATTTCAACGGGAAGGTTATGTTTTAGCATAGGTTCTTGTTTAATGTCACATCCCTAGCTTCTGGTGCTGCCTAGTGTTTGCATCATGTTTAAATTTTTGAAACTTGAATTGAGGAAATTTGGAAGCCTCAAAATTTAAATAAAAGAAGGGCAAAACCCCTAAAATCTCATTCATTGTTCCCAAAATGCTCTTCTTAAATGTTTGATAATTTTGGAAAGGGTTCTGGTCCCAACCAAAATATTGAACATTTTTAAGGACTTAATCTTGGGACTTTGAATTTAAATCATTAGCTATTTGATTTTGAATTATATTCGTATAATTAAAATATAATTTCAAATACCCCTGAAATATTTTATGAGCTTTTGGAAAAGTCCATCTAGCAAAATAAAAATATTCAGAGGAGTTTTTGGCATTGTTTGAATTGTTTTAAATTCAAAATAGTGGCAAAAGATTAAATAAAAAACAGAAACAGAAAAACAATAAAAGAACAGAAACTCACCTCTAACTTACCTGGCGTTCTAGCCCACCTGGCGGCCCATCTGAGCTGGCCGGCCCAGCCCACCTCCTCCTCTCTGTCGTCTTCCTCCCCCTCGCCCCGAAGCAGCTCGGTGGCGAGCGCTGACGCCGCCCTGGCCACCTCCTCCCTGCCTGCCTCACGCCCTCCAGGCCCTTCCAGCGCCACAGAGATGGCCACACACCCCCCTGGACCTCTCTCACTCTCCCCCGTGCTTTCCCCCTCCTCTGTCTCGCTCTCCTTCCCACAGCCGAGCGCTACCGTCGCCACCGACGCCGTTCGCCGTAGCTGCAACCACCGCCTCCCCCTCGCTTCTTTGACCGGCCCAGAGGCTCCGCCTTGACCCCCTCTTTCTTCCACCCCGAGCCACGCCACCGCGGGAGCCCCACATCGCCGCCACGAGTCGTCTTCCCCGAGCACGGCCGCCGGACTCCATCGACGGATTCATCGCCTTCCGGTCGTCCCCGAGCCAGCTGAGCCTGTCTTCGGCCTCAACGTGAGCTCCCGGTCCTTTCCCCTTAACCACGTCATCATTTTTGTTTCGTAGCCACTGCCCGCGAGTAACCGGAGCCGCCGTCCGCCATGGCCGATGAGGTCCTCGCTCCTAAGCACCTCAGCTCCGACCTGTTGCACCATTGTGTTCCTGGAACGCCAGAGATGCCGCCCACCTACCTCGCTCGCTCGCCCGCAAGCCGTAGTGCCCCGCCCGTGCCCCACCAAACTCCGGCTGCCGCCTTTGAGCTCGTGGCCGTCGACTCCGGCCACCCCAGGCCTGGCTACTGCCACCAGCCGACGCGCTGCAACGCCAGCTACGCGTAGAGCCCCTCAGTCACCGATTTGGTCGCTGGAGGAGCGTTTCTGATGCCCTCCGCCGTCGCTGGCGTCGCCGGCGATGAGCCGCGGGTCAACTCCGGCGAGTTTGACCCGGGTTTGACCGCACTTTGACCCACTCTGGCTCACTGACATGTGGGCCAGGCACTGTTTATTTAGGTGTTAGATTAGTTAACACTAATTAATTTAGTTAATTAACTAAGCACTGACATGTGGGCCCATGCCCCCACTGATACTTTTAGTTAGGATTAAATTAGCACTAACACTCCCTGTTAATTAGCCTAGTCACCGACTAGTGGGTCCCAGCGTCAGGTTTGACCTAGTCGACGCCTGTTGACCTGCTGAGGTCAGCATGACCTAATGCTGATGCAGTAAACATTTTCTGTTACTAAAATAAATCAGAAATGATTTATAAATTCCAGAAAATGATCTAAACTTCTAAAAATCATAGAAATTCAACCGTAACTCCAAATTAAATAATTTATATATGAAAAATTATCAGAAAAAATCCAATCTATCCATCTGTATCGTTTTCATGCATGTAAGAACAACTTATGGCTGATGTTTAGGACAAATCATATAAATGACATTTGAATTTCACATATGGAGTTTGGATTTGAACTTAGGGTTCAAACCAACTTCATTTAACTTTGTTGCTAGCTGCATTAGCTCAAAACACCAGCATGTTGCCATGTCATGATCATGCATCATAATGTTGCATTGCATTGATTGTGTTTCCTCTCTGTTGCCGGTAATTGTTCCCTCTCAGTAGACATGGTTCCGACGATGAGATCAATGACACCGATGAAGAGCTATATTATCTTCAGAAGTGCCAGGCAAGCAAAACCCCCTTGTTCATTCCGATAAAATCCCACTATCTCGCTCCTGCTCTCTTTTACTGCATTAGAACAACAACGATACAACTGTTACTTGTTGTGGTAGTTGAACCCCTTTATCCTCTGCATGACCTGTCATTGCCATAGTAAATAGATGAAACCCACTAGCATGAGTAGGAGTTGTTTGAGCCCTATTGTGCCTACTCATTCATGCTTGTTTGTCATGCTTGCTATTGCTTAGAGTTGTGTCATGTCTGATTCATCAAGGATGAATTGGAGGTGTGTGAACATATCCTACTATGTGTGAGCTAAGTGTGTGAACACGATTTGGTAAAGGTAGCGGTGAGAGGCCATGTAGGAGTACATGGTGGGTTGTCTCATTGCAGCCGTCGTCAGGAACTGAGTTCTGTGTTTGTAATGCATGAACAGCTACTACCACACATTGGGTTCCGGTAACTCGGCCCCTCTCGGCTTATTAATCAACTTGATCTCTGTCCAGGAGTTGCAACTAGTTTCTGGTGTTTGTAGGTAGTGTTAGTAGTCTACCAAGTGGCACCCGGTACAGGTGGGCTTGGGACAGACTAGGCACAGTGGCACGGTGTACCAAGCGTAGATCCACCCGTCAAAGTGGGCTTGCGAACCCTGCTCACATCGTTTGGGGCCGTGAGCGACACCCTGGCTGGATCTCCTTGCGGATGGAACCCGAATAGGCGATAAACCTGGACGAGAGACTTGTGTTGTTAGTCAGGTCGTGAGCGACACCCTGGCTTGAAGGTTGCCGAGTACATGTCGTGTAAACAGCGGTAAGTGGTGAGAGCGTGTGTGAATAAGTACACCCCTGCAGGGTTAACATCATCTATTCGAATAGCCGTGTCCGCGGTAAAGGACTTCTGGGTTGCCTGTACAGTTCATAGACAAGTGAAAGTGGATACTCTAAAATGCGCAAGATATGCGTGAGTGCTATGGATGGCGTTCTCGTAGGGAGACGGGAGCGGATCCATAGTGGTGTATTGATACGGTGAACATGTGGACTCGTGTGCGCCACCTCAAAAGAGTTACTTGCGGTCGTAGTTCACGATAGCCACTGAGTCAAAGCTGGCTTGCTGTAGTTAAACCCCACCATCCCCTTTGTTGATACTGATGCATATGTAGATAGATTTGATGTAAGTCTTGCTGGGTACATTTGTACTCACGTTGCTTAATTTATGTTTTTGCAAAGAGACTTCAGTCTCGCTAGTAGTACCGCGTGGACTTCGATGTTTAGCTTGTTACCTCAGCTACGATCTTGTGCCCTCGGCAGGATCTAGTAGATAGTCAGGCTTCTCAGCCTTTTTCATTTGTAGTTGTCTGTACACAGACATGTTAAGCTTCCGCATGTGCTTTGACTTGTATGCTCTGATTGTTGGGTCATGAGACCCATGTTTGTAATATCTCGCTCCTCGGAACCTATTGATTGAAATACTTGAGTTGTAGAGTCATGTTGTGATGCCATGTTGTATTTGCACATATCGAGCATATTGTGTGCATGTTATTGAAATGCTTGGTATGTGTGGGATCTGACTATCTAGTTGTTTATCCTTAGTAGCCTCTCTTACCGGGAAATGTCTCCTAGTGTTTCCACTGAGCCATGGTAGCTTGCTACTGCTCCGGAACACTTAGGCTGGCCGGCATGTGTCCTTCTTTGTTCCTGTGTCTGTCCCCTCAGGGAAATGTCACGCGATGAATTCCGGAGTCCTGTTAGCCCGCTACAGCCCGGTTCACCGGAGTCCTGCTAGCCCAGTGCTACAGCCTGGATTCACTCGCTGATGACCGACACGTTCGTTGTTGGGTCATGTATGCATGTCCCTGTAAGATAGTGCCACTTTGGGTTCACGACTAGCCATGTCAGCCCGGGTTCTTTGTCATATGGATGCTAGCGGCACTATCATATACATGAGCAAAAGGAGCAAACGGTCCCGGGCCAGGTAAGGTGGCACCCGTGGAATACCGTGCGTGAGGCCACAAAGTGATATGATGTGTTACATGCTAGATAGGTGTGACTTAGGATCGGGGTCCTGACATTTAAGGAACACTTCATCTATTTCTTCCCTTTCCTTCATAAACATATCGTTTTCATGGTCTAACAAATATTGTTCTAACGGATTAGTTGGAGGAACAACAATGGAAGCAAGACCAATAATTTCATCCTTACTAGGTGGTTCCCTTTCAAGAGGTTGTCTACTAAACTTAGCGAAATTAAACTCATGAGACATACCATCTATGCCAACAGTGACAATATTCTTTTCACAATTAATCTTAGCAATAGCAGTATTCAAGAAGGATCTACCAAAAATAATGGGACAAAAATCATCTTGTGGGGAACCAAGAACAAGAAAATCAGCAGGGTATTTAATATTCCCACACAAGACTCCAACATCTCTAACAATCCCAATAGGATTAATGGTGTCCCTATTAGCAAGCTTAATAGTAACATCAATGTATTCTAATTCAACAGGTGCAATAGTATGCATAATTTGTTTATAAAGATCATAAGGTATCGCAATAGCGCTAGCACCCATCACATAAGCCATGATAACAATGATCTCCTATTTTAACAGAAATAACATGCGTGCCTACAACAGGTCTACGTGTCTTAGTATCGGGTCTAGCAATATTAGCAGTTTCACCCAAGAAAGAGATAACATGCCCATCTAAGTCCTCATCCAAGAGATCTTTAATCATAGCAATACTAGGTTCAACATTAATTTGCTCAGGAGGTGTATAGGTCCTAGTATTACTCTTACGAACAACAGTCAAAGCTTTAACATGATCTTTTATCCTAACGAGAAAAGGAGGTTTTTCAACATAAGCAGTAGGAACAATGGGATCACTATATGTAATAGTCTTTTCTTCGACTGTAATAAGTGCAACTACTTTCACTTCAACAGGAGGATTATATTTAAACCACTTCTCTTTAGGGAGATCAACGTAAGTAGCAAAAGTTTCACAAAAAGTAGCTACTATCTCAGAGTCAAGTCCATACTTAGAGCTAAATCCACAGAAAGCATCGGTATCCATAAAAGATTTAATAAAATCGATCTTACGTGTCATACCTGACTCCTTACCATCGTCGGAACCCCAATCTTCAGAGTTGCGTTTAATTCTTTCCAATAAGTCCCATTTGAAATCAATAGTCTTCAACATATAGGAACTAGCACATGAAGTATCGAGCAGGTTGCGATTATCAAGAGAAAGCCGAGCATAAAAATTCTGAATAATCATTTCCCGAGAGAGCTCATGATTGGGGCATGAATATAACATTGACTTGAGCCTCCCCCAAGCTTGAGAGATGCTTTCTCCTTCGCGAGGCCATAAATTATATATGTAATTATGATCATGATGAACAAGATGCATAGGATAGAACTTCTGGTGAAATTCCAACTTCAGTCGCTTATAATTCCAAAATATTGTATCATCACATAGCCTATACCATGTCATTGCATCTCCCTTCAAAGATAAAGGGAAGACCTTCCTTTTGACAACATCATCGGGGATACCTACAAGCTTAAATAATCCACAAACTTCATCCACAAAGATAAGGTGTAAGTCGGGATGCAATGTTCCGTCTCCTGCAAAAGGATTAGCTAGCAGTTTTTCTATCATACCCGAAGGAATCTCAAAGTGAATATTTTCATAAGGTTCAGTAGGTTGAGGAGCATCTCTTTGCTCTTCTAGTTGGGGTGAAGATACCCCAAACAAGCCCCTCAAAGGATTAGTTTCCATAGTGACAAGTAACAGAAAATTTCAGCACACTATATAAATGTTTCCTTACCAAGTTCCACTCACCAAAAGTGCTACACTCCCCGGCAACGCCGCCAGAAAAGAATCTTGATGACCCACAAGTATAGGGGATCTATCGTAGTCCTTTCGATAAGTAAGAGTGTCGAACCCAATGAGGAGCAGAAGGAAATGATAAGCGGTTTTCAGTAAGGTTTTCTCTGTAAGCACTGAAATAGTAGGTGATAGATAGTTTTGTGATAAGATAAATAGTAATGAGCAAAAAGTAAATAAAGTAAATAAAGTGCAGCAAGGTGGCCCAATACTTTATGTAGAAAAGGATAAGCCTGGAAAAATTCTAATAATGAAGAAGGAGCTCCCGAGGACACATTGGGAATTATCGTCAAGCTAGTTTTCATCACGTTCGTAAGATTCGCGTTCGGTACTTTGATAGTTTGATATGTGGGTGGACCGGTACTTGGGTACTTCCCTAACTTGGACAAGCATCCCACTTATGATTAACACATATTGCAAGCATCCGCAACTACAAAAAGGTGTATTAAGGTAAACCTAACCACAACATTAAACATATGGGTCCATATCAACCCCTAACGAAGCAACGCATAAACTAGGGTTTAAGCTTCTGTCACTCTAGCAACCCATCATCTACTTATTACTTCCCTATGCCTTCCTCTAGTCCCAAATAATGGTGAAGTGTCATGTAGTCGACGTTCACATAACACCACTAGAGGAAAGACAACATACATCTCATCAAAATATCAAACAAATACCAAATTCACATGACTACTAATAGCAAGACTTCACACATGTCCTCAAGAACAAACGTAACTACTCACAAAGCATATTCATGTTCATAATCAGAGGAGTAAAAATATGCAAAAAGGATCTGAACATGTGATCTTCCACCAAGTAAACCAATTAGTATCAACTACAAGGAGTAATCAACACTACTAGCAACCCATGGGTACCAATTTGTGGTTTTGATACAAGATTGGATACAAGAGATGAACTAGGGTTTTGAGAGGAGATGGTGCTGGTGAAGGTGTTGATGGAGATTGACCCCCTCCCGATGAGAGGATCGTTGGTGATGACGTTGGTGATGATTTCCCCCTCCTGGAGGGAAGTATCCCCGACAGAACAGCTACGCCAGAGCCCTAGATCGATTCCGCCAAGGTTCCGCCTCGTGGCGGCGGAGTTTCGTCCTGTAAGCTTGCCAACGATTTTTTCCAGGGTAAAAGTTATGATCTAGCAGAAGATGGACGCCAGAGGCCCACCGGGGGGCCCAGGAGATAGGGGCCGCGCCCTAAAGGGAGGGGCGCGCCCGCCTATCTCCTGGACACGGTGTGGGCCCCCTGGCCTATTTCTTTTGCTCATAAATTGTTATTAAATCCAAAAAGTTGTTTCGTGGAGTTTCAGGACTTTTGGAGTTGTGCAGAATAGGTTTCCAACGTTTGCTCCTTTTCCAGCCAGAATTCCAGCTGCCGGCATTCCCCCTCTTCGTGGTAAACCTTGTAAAATAAGAGAGAATAGCCATAAGTATTGAGATATAATGTGTAATAACAGCCCATAATGCAATAAATATTCATATAAAAGCATGATGCAAAATGGATGTATCAGTCCTTCTTGGTTTCAGAAATTCTCTTATTTGATATAAAAAATGCTTGCAAAGTTTTGTTCCATTCCGAGAACTTTATTTCCGCCCAAAAATAACACCATGGTAGTTCTGCTGAAAACAGCGTCAGTCCGGGGTTAGTTTCATTCAAATCATGCAAATTAGAGTCCAAAACAAGAGGAAAAGCGTTAGGAAAAGTGATAGCGTTGCTTTTACCAGTGTCAAATCATTCAAATATTGCAACTCTACCGAGACCCAATACCTTGCTTTTACCAGTTTCAGCAAATGTGATATGACTATTGTCTGATGGACGTAGCGTTGAATCCATTAGTAGACTTCGATCGCCAGTCATGTGGTTAGTGCAACCACTGTCCATAATCCATTCTGAAGTATGAGGTGTCATAGCCTACAGTACAGTTTGGGGGATAGGCTTAACCAAGCGAGTTGTGAAGCATAAACATTTGACGAACAAGTGGAACATAGAAGTTCAGATCTTGGTTAGGATAGATAGGATGAGTGTCAAGGAATCCCGGGACGAAATACATAGTAAGACCATTTGGGCATTTTATCTTGCGCCCCACAAGATGTTTAAGATCCCCAGCATTAGCATCGGATGCCTTTGAATTCCGGCTGGAGACCTTTCCCTGCAAAAGAGAGTTAAGTTTTCTTAACCACCCACATTTTCACGGGTGGCTTAGAAGCAATGAGTCTAAGTGCAACATCTGAGAACTTCGGCTTTGGAGCCCTAGCAAATAGCCTTGTAGGAGGTGAATGATACTTATAAGAATAAGCAGAAAAGTTCTTTGTTCTATGAACATAGCGGTTTGAGGAAACACGCTCATATTCATGGGTCTGAGTATGATTTCCCTGCAAAACATTGGTGTTAGGGTGACTCAGATGAGTCCTCGGTCTGTATGAAGCTTTTGGACCATATGAAGCCTTGGTCTGGGGTTTGTCTTCTTCCCAGTTGGTGTCATGATGACATTCACAGGAAGATTCTCAAGACAACTTTTGGGTACCCATATCTTCTTCATAGGTGGCCCATTCCTGTAGTTAGTACCAATATACCTGGCAAACACTTCGCCATTCTGATTCTTAAACAGTTTATAGTTTGCATCAAAGGATTTATCAATGATAATAGGGTTAGCACAAGTGAAACCAGATAAGGTGGATGGATGTACTAAAGGTTCCTTTGCAGCAACCCATGTGGTTTTGGGGTACTGCTCAGGCTTCCAGTAAGAACCATCAACATTCTTTTTCCTCTCGAACCCAACACCCTCTTTCCTAGGGTTTCAGTTCAGAATCTGCTTTTTGAGGACATCACATAATGTCTGATGCCCTTTGAGACTTTTGTACATCCCTGTCTCAAGCAGTGTCTTCAATCTAGCATTTTCATCAGCAATAGTAGTGGTATCCTCAACAGAGGGGTTAGTTACCACATCAGCAGTTGAAGATATTGCAATAGTAGCAGCAGTAGAACATTCAGCAATAGAGGTAGCGTTATCACGCTCAATGCATTTTAGACATCGTGGTTCAAATCCTTCCTGAGCAGGACTGATATGTTGAGCGTGAAGTGACTCGTTCTCCTTTTGAAGATCTTCATGAATCGTTCTCAATTTCTCAAGATCTTGCTTCCTTTCAAGATAATCGTAGGAAATATTTTCATGAGTTGTTGAGAGCGTTTCATGACGACTTTCAAGTGCCTCGTACTTAACATGAAGATTTTTTGATGTCTGCAATTAAGGACTGAGACTGGGTCATTTCCGCGCCCAATAGGTCATCGCTTTTTTCTAACACTTTTTGAATATGTTCCATAGCTTTCTGTTGTTCAGTTGCAATTTTAGCAAGTGTTTTGTAGCTAGGTTTGGATTCACAATCAGAGTCATCTTCACTAGATGTTTGAAAGTAAGCATCGCGTGATTTTACCTTGGCACCACATGCCATGAAGCAGTAGGTGGGAGCAGAGTTGTCCTTGTCATTATCATCAGCGTTGGTGACGGAGCCATTGTCTTCAGTGTTGAAGATGGACTTGGCGACATAGGCTGTAGCTAGAGCCAGCCTTGCAACGCCAGAGTCGGACTCCTCCTCAGACTCCACCTCTGCCTCCTCAGAAGTAGACTCCTCCTCTGAATCCATCTCCTTGCCAACAAAAGCACGAGCCTTGCCAGATGAACTCTTCTTGTGTGATGAAGACTTCAAAGAAGACTTGGAAGAAGACTTTGAGGATTTCTTCTTCTTCTTGTCATCAGAATCATATTCTTTGCTCTTCTTCTTCTTCTTCTTCTTCTTCTTCTTTTTCTTCTTCTCATTGTCCCATTGTGGACACTCAGAGATGTAGTGACCAGGTTTCTTGTACTTGTGGCATGTTCTCTTATTGTGGTCATGGGTGGAAGCTTCATCATTTCTTGAGCTGGATCATGAAGACTTTCTGAAGCCTTTCTTCTTAGTGAATTTCCGGAACTTCTTCACAAGCATAGCAAGCTCCTTTCCAATGTCTTCAGGATCACCAGTACTGCAGTTAGATTCTTCTTCAGATGAGGAAACATCCTTTTCCTTCAAAGCGCGAGTTCGGCCATAGTTGGGGCCATATATATCTCGTTTCTCAGATAGCTGAAACTCATGTGTGTTGAGCCTCTCAAGTATGTCAGACGGATCGAGAGTCTTGAAGTCAGGGCGTTCTTGAATCATCAAGGCTAGGGTATAAAACGAGCTGTCAAGTGATCTCAGTAGTGTCTTGACTATTTCATGCTTCGTGATCTCAGTGGCGCCGAGTGCTTGGAGGTCATTTGTGATATCAGTGAGGCGATCAAATGTGAGCTGGACGTTCTCATTGTCGTGTCTCTTGAAGTGGTTGAAGAGGTTGCGGAGGACACTGATCCTTTGATCTCTCTGAGTTGAGACACCTTCGTTGACCTTGGAGAGCCAGTCCCAGACTAGCTTTGATGTTTCCAGAGCACTCACACGGCCATACTGTCCTTTGGTCAGATGAGCACAGATGATGTTCTTGGTAGTAGAATCCAGTTGAATGAACTTGTTGACATCAGCAGGGGTGACACCTTCACCGATCTTGGGAACGCCGTTCTTGACGACATACCACAGATCGACATCAATGGCTTCAAGATGCATGCGCATCTTATTCTTCCAGTAGGGGTATTCAGTGCCATCAAAGATGGGGCACGCAGCGGAGACTTTGATTATCCCTGCAGTCGACATAGCTAAAACTCCAGGTGGTTAAACTGAATCACACAGAACAAGGGAGTACCTTGCTCTGATACCAATTGAAAGAGCTGGATATCGACTAGAGGGGGGGTGAATAGGCGATTTTTATGAAAGTCTTGAAAACATGGGAGTTTCGAAGACAAACAATAGAAATGACCCTATTTATGTGCAGCGGAAGGTAGACTACACTAGGCAAGCCATAGTCAAGTATTCAATGAAGTGAAAGTACGAAGACTATTAGCAGCTAGGTAGTATGGATCAGGATGGAAGATAGTGTGAAGCCAATCAGAACAAGTAGTCACTCAGTGAAGTCAAACAGATAATGCAAGCAGGCAATGACTTCATGAAGACAAACTGTAAGTAAAGAGAAGTAAGAGATAGAACCAGTAGCTTGGAGAGGACAGCGATTTGTTCGACCAGTTCCAGTTGCTGTGACAACTATATGTATGGTTAGGGAGGCTGAGATTTAACTCACAAGACCGTGTCTTCACCTTATTCCCCTTGAGCTAAGGACACTTAGTCCTCGCCCAATGAATCTGGTAAGTCTTCAAGGTAGACTTCCAAACCTTCACAGACTTCATTCACCGGCAATCCACAATGACTCCTGGATGCTCAGAACGCGACGCCTAACCGGATGGAGGATTCACAGTCCTTAAGTGTAACAAGTGTTCAGATCACGCAGACAGAAATACTTCAGTGATGCCAAATACTCTTTGGGCTCTGGATGGTTTGGGCTTTGTCCTCGCAAGGATTCTCTCTCAAATGCTTCAGAGGTGGGTTGCTCTCAAACGACAAAAGCCGTGCACTAACTCTGAGCAACCACCAATTTATGGTGTAGGGGGTGGGCTATTTATAGCCACTAGGAAACCCAACCTGATTTGTCCGAAATGACCCTGGGTCACTAAGGAACTGACACGTGTTCTAATGGTCAGATTTCAAACACACGTGGCAGCTTGACTTGGGCTACAAGTAAAGCTGACTTATCCGACTCTGGATAAGATTTGCACTCATTGTCTTCGCTTGAAGACATATGATTTGGTTGAGCATCACTTTAGTCACTCTGACTTTGTTCACTTGGACCCCACTTACAGTGCGGTGGTTCCTATGACTCGGCAAAGAAGAAAAGGAAACAACAAAACAACTAAGTCTTAGCGCTCCATAGTCTTCATGCGATGTCTTCTCATGTCATAGACTTCACTGTGAATAGCTTCACAGACCACCATTGTCTTCAATGTCTTCACACATTTTTAGGGGTCATCTCCGGTAGGTAAACCGAATCAATGAGGGACTACTACCTGTGTTATCCTACAACCAGCTTTGTCGTCAATACTCCAAAACCAACTAGGGGTGGCACTAGATGCACTTACTGTGGGGGAACGTAGCAGAAATTCAAAAATTTTCCTACGAATCACCAAGATCTATCTATGGAGAGACCAGCAACGAGTAGAAAGGAGAGGAGAGTTTGCATCTACATACCCTTGTAGATCGCTAAGCGGAAGCGTTCAAGTGAACGGGGTTGATGGAGTCGTACTCGTCGTGATTCAGATCACCGATGATCAAGTGCCGAACGGACAGCACCTCCGCGTTCAACACACGTACAGCTCGGTGACGTCTCCCACGCCTTGATCCAGCAAGGAGAGAGGGAGAGGTTGAGGAAGACTCCATCCAACAGCAGCACAACGGCGTGGTGGTGGTGGAGGAGCGTGGCAATCCTGCAGGGCTTCGCCGAGCACCTACGGGAGAGGAGATGTGTCACGGGAGGGAGAGGGAGGCAACCAAAGGCCTTAGGTATGATTGCTCCTCCTTTTCCCCACTATATATAGGGCCAAGGGAGAGGGGGGAGGCGCAGCCTTGCCCCCTCCTCCAAGGAAGGGGTGCGGCTAAGGATGGGGAGGAGTCCATCCTCCCCAAGGCACCTCGGAGGTGCCTTCCCCCTTTAGGACTCTCCCCTTTTTCCTTTATCTTGGCGCATGGGCCTCTAGGGGCTGGTGCCCTTGGCCCATGTAGGCCAAAGCGCACCCCCTACAGCCCATGTGGCCCCCCGGGGCAGGTGGCCCCACCCGGTGGGCCCCCGGGACCCTTCCGGTGGTCCCGGTACAATACCGATGACCCCGAAATTTGTCCCGATGGCCGAAACAGGACTTCCTATATATAAATCTTTACCTCCGGACCATTCCGGAACTCCTCGTGACGTCCGGGATCTCATCCGGGACTCCGAACAACATTCGGTAACCACATACAAGCTTCCTTTATAACCCTAGCGTCATCGAACCTTAAGTGTGTAGACCCTACGGGTTCGGGAGACATGCAGACATGACCGAGACGTTCTCCGGTCAATAACCAACAGCGGGATCTGGATACCCATGTTGGCTCCCACATGTTCCACGATGATCTCATCGGATGAAACACGATGTCAAGGACTTAATCAATCCCGTATTCAATTCCCTTTGTCTAGCGGCATTTTACTTGCCCGAGATTCGATCGTCGGTATCCAATACCTTGTTCAATCTCGTTATCGGCAAGTCACTTTACTCGTTCCGTAACACATCATCCCGTGATCAAAAACTTGGTCACATTGCGCATATGATGATGTCCTACCGAGTGGGCCCAGAGATACCTCTCCGTTTACACGGAGTGACAAATCCCAGTCTCGATCCGCATAAAACAATAGATACTTTCGGAGATACCTGTAGTGCACCTTTATAGTCACCCAGTTACGTTGTGACGTTTGATACACCCAAAGCACTCCTACAGTATCCAGGAGTTACACGATCTCATGGTCAAAGGAAGAGATACTTGACATTGGCAAAGCTCTAGCAAATGAACTACACGATCTTTTGTGCTAGTCTTAGGATTGGGTCTTGTCCATCACATCATTCTCCTAATGATGTGATCCCGTTATCAACGACATCCAATGTCCATAGCCAGGAAACCATGACTATCTGTTGATCACAACGAGCTAGTCAACTAGAGGCTCACTAGGGACATATTGTGGTCTATATATTCACACGTGTATTACGATTTCCGGATAATACAGTTATAGCATGAATAAAAGACAATTATCATGAACAAGGAAATATAATAATAACACTTTTATTATTGCCTCTAGGGCATATTTCCAACAGTCTCCCACTTGCACTAGAGTCAATAATCTAGTTCACATCGCCATGTGATTAACACTCACAGGTCACATCGTCATGTGACTAATACCCAAGAGTTTACTAGAGTCATTAGTCTAGTTCACATCACTATGTGATTAACACTCAATGAGTTTTATGTTTGATCATGTTGCTTGTGAGAGAGGTTTTAGTCAACGGGTCTGAACCTTTCAGATCCGTGTGTGCTTTACAAATCTCTATGTCATCTCCTAGATGCAGCTACCACGCTCTATATGGAGCTATTCCAAATAACTGTTCTACTTGGAGCTATTCTAAATTGTTGCTCCATTATATGTATCCGGTCTCTCTACTCAGAGCTATCCGGATAGGTGTCAAGCTTGCATCGTCGTAACCTTTACGACGAACTCTTTTACCACCTCCATAATTGAGAAAAATTCCTTAGTCCACTAGTTACTAAGGATAACTTTGACCGCTGTCCTGTGAGCCATTCTTGGATCACTCTTGTACCCCTTGACTGACTCATGGCAAGGCACACTTCAGGTGCGGTACACAGCATAGCATACTGAAGAGCCTATGTCTTAAGCATAGGGGACGACCTTCGTCCTTTCTCTCTATTCTGCCATGGTCGAGCTTTAAGTTTTAACTTCGTACCTTACAACTCAGGCAAGAACTCCTTCTGTGACTGGTCCATCTTGAACACCTTCAAGATCATGTCAAGGTATGTGCTCATTTGAAAGTATTATTAAGCATTTTGATCTATCCTTATAGATCTTGATGCTCAATGTTCAAGTAGCTTAATCCAGGCTTTCCATTGAAAAACACTTTCAAAATAACCCTATATGCTTTCTAGAAATTCTACATCATCTCTGATCATCAATATGTCAACAACATATACTCATCAGAAATTCTATAGTGCTCCCACTCACTTCTTTGGAAATACAAGTTTCTCATAAACTTTGTATAAATCCAAAATCTTTGATCATCATCAAAGCATACATTCCAACTCCGAGATGCTCACTCCAGTCCTTAGAAGGATTGCTGGAGCTAGCATACCTTTTAGCATCCTTAGGATCGACAAAACCTTTCTGATTGTATTACATACAACCTTTCCTTAAGAAACTGGTAAGGAAACTCGTTTTGACATCCATCTGCCAGATTTCATAAATGCAGCTAATGCTAACATGATTCCGACGGACTTTAAGCATCGCTACGGATGAGAAAATCTCATCGTAGTCAACTCCTTGAACTTGTGAAAAACTTTTCGCCACAAGTCGAGCTTCATGGACGGTGACATTACCATCCACGCCCGTCTTCTTCTTAAAGATCCATTTATCTTAATGGCTTGCCGATCATCGGGCAAGTCCACCAAAGTCCATGGATCCGTTCTCGGATTTTATGGCCTCGAGCCATTTATCGGAATCCGGGCCCACCATCGCTTCTCCATAGCTCGTAGGTTCATTGTTGTCTAGCAACATGACCTTCAAGACAGGATCACCTTACCACTCCGAAGTAGTACGTGTCCTTGTCGTCCTACGAGGTTTGGTAGTGACTCGATCCAAAGTTTCATGATCAATATCATAAGCTTCCACTTCAATTGGTGTAGGTGCCACAGGAACAACTTCCTGTGCCCTGCCATACACTAGTTGAAGAGACGGTTCAATAACCTCATCAAGTCTCCACCATCCTCCCACTCAACTCTTTCGAGAGAAACCTTTCCTCGAGAAAGGACCCGATTCAAGAAACAATCCATATTGCTTTCGGATCTGAATTAGGAGGTATACCCAACTGTTTTGGGTGTCCTATGAAGATGCATTTTATCCGCTTTGGGTTCGAGCTTAATCCTGAAACTTTTCCACATAAGCGTCGCAGCCCCAAACCTTTAAGAAACGACAACTTAGGTTTCTCTAAACCATAATTCATACGGTGTCATCTCAACGGAATTATGTGGTGCCCTATTTAAAGTGAATGTGGTTGTCTCTAATGCCTAACCCATGAACGATAGTGGTAATTCGATAAGAGACATCATGGTACGCACCATATCCAATAGGGTGCAACTATGATGTTCGGACACACCATCACACTATGGTGTTCCTGGCGGTATTAATTATGAAACAATTTCCACAATGTCTTAATTGTGTGCCAAAACTCATAACTCAGATTTTCATCTCTATGATCGTATCATAGACATTTTATCCTCTTGTCACAATGATCTTCTACTTCACTCTGAAATTACTTGAACCATTCAATAATTCAGACTTGTGTTTCATCAAGTAAATATTCTCAACATCTACTCGAATCATCTGTGAAGTAAGATCATAACGATATTCACTGCATGCCTCAGCACTCATTGGATTGGACACATCAAAATGTGTTACTTCCAACAAGTTGCTATCTTGTTCCATCTTACTGAAAACGAGGCTTTTCAGTCATCTTGCCCATGTGGTATGATTTGCATATCTCAAGTGATTCAAAATCAAGTGAGTCATAACGGTCCATTTGCATGGAGTTTCTTCATGCATATACACCAATAGACATGGTTCGCATGTCTCAAACTTTTCAAAACGAGTGAGTCCAAAGATCCATCAACATGGAGCTTCTTCATGCGTTTTATACCAATATGACTTACACAGCAGTGCCACAAGTAGGTGGTACTATCATTACTATCTTTTGGCATGAACATGTGTATCACTACGATCGAGATTCAATAAACCATTCCTTTAGGTGCAAGACCATTGAAGGTATTATTCAAATAAATAGAGTAACCATTATTCTCTTTAAATGAATAGCCGTATTGCGATAGACATAATCCAATCATGTCTATGCTCAACGCAAACACCAATCTCGGTGGTAGAGGGAGCGTGCGATGCTTGATCACATCAAACTTGGAAACACTTCCAACACATATCGTCAGCTCACCTTCAGCCTGTCTCCTTTTATTCCGTAGCTTTTATTTCGAGTTACTAACACTTAGCAACCGAACCGGTATCCAATACCCTGGTGCTACTAGGAGTACTAGTAAAGTACACATTAACATAATGTATATCCAATATACTTCTATCGACCTTGCCAGCCTTCTCATCTACCAAGTATCTAGGGTAATTCCGCTCTAGTGACTGTTCCCCTTATTACAGAAGCACTTAGTCTCGGGTTTGGGTTCAATCTCGGGTTTCTTCATTGGTGCAGCAGCTGATTTGCCGTTTCATGAAGTATCCCTTCTTTCCCTTGCCCTTCTTGAAACTAGTGGTTTCATCAACCATCAACAATTGATGCTCCTTCTTGATATCTACTTTCGCGGTGTCAAACAACGCGAATATTTCAAGGATCATCATATCTATCCCTGATATGTTATAGTTCATCACAGAGCTCTAGCAGCTTGGTGGCAATGACTTTGGAGAAACATCACTATCTCATTTGGAAGATCAACTCCCACTCGATTCAAGTGATTGTTGCACTCATACAATCTGAGCACAAGCTCAACGATTGAGCTTTTCTCCCTTAGTTTGTAGGCTAAGAAAATTGTCGGAGGTCTCATACCTCTTGACGTGGGCACGAGCTTGAAATCCCAATTTCAGCCCTCGAAACATCTCATATGTTCCGCGACGTTTCGAAAACGTCTTTGGTGCCTCTACTTAAACCATTTAACTGAACTATCACGTAGTTATCAAAACGTGTATGTTCGATGTTCGAAACATCCACAAACGACGTTTGGGGTTCAGCACACTGAGCAGTGCATTAAGGACATAAGCTTTCTACTGATCGCATAATCGCTACTATCAACTTTCAACTATATTTTCTCTAGGAACATATCTAAACAGTAGAACTATAGCGCGAGCTACGACATAATTTGCAAAAGGTCTTTTGACTATGTTCAGGATAATTAAGTTCATCTTATGAACTCCCACTCAGATAGACATCCCTCTAGTCATCTAAGTGATTACATGATCCGAGTCAACTAGGCCGTGTCCGATCATCACGTGAGACGGACTAGTCATCATCGGTGAACATCTTCATGTTGATCGTATCTACTATACGACTCATGCTCGACCTTTCGGTCTCCGTGTTCCGAGGCCATGTCTGCACATGCTAGGCTCGTCAAGTTAACCCTAAGTGTTTTCGCTGTGTAAAACTGTCTTACACCCGTTGTATGTGAACGTAAGAATCTATCACACCCGATCATCACGTGGTGCTTCGAAACGACGAACTGTAGCAACGGTGCACAGTTAGGGGAGAACACTTCTTGAAATTTTAATGAGGGATCATCTTATTTACTACCGTCGTTCTAAGCAAATAAGATGTATAAACATGATAAACATCACATGCAATCAAATAAGAGTAGTGACATGATATGGCCAATATCATATAGCTCCTTTGATCTTCATCTTCGGGGCTCCATGATCATCTTGTCACCGGCATGACACCATGATCTCCATCATCATGATCTCCATCATCGTGTCTTCATGAAGTTGTCACGCCAACGACTCCTTCTACTTCTATGGCTAACGCGTTTAGCAATAAAGTAAAGTAATTTACATGGCGTTCTTCAATGACACGCAGGTCATACAAAAAATAAAGACAACTCCTATGGCTCCTGCCGGTTGTCATACTCATCGACATGCAAGTCGTGAATCCTATTACAAGAACATGATCAATCTCATACATTACATATATCATTCATCACATCCTTTTGGCCATATCACATCACATAGCATACCCTGCAAAAACAAGTTAGACGTCCTCTAATTGTTGTTTGCATGTTTTACGTGGCTGCTATGGGTTTCTAGCAAGAACGTTTCTTACCTACGCAAAGACCACAACGTGATATGCCAATTGCTATTTACCCTTCATAAGGACCCTTTTCATCGAATCCGATCCGACTAAAGTAGGAGAGACAGACACCCGCTAGCCACCTTATGCATCTAGTGCATGTCAGTCGGTGGAACCAGCCTCACGTAAGAGTACGTGTAAGGTCGGTCCGGGCCGCTTCATCCCACGATGCCGCCGAATCAAGATAAGACTAGTAACGGCAAGCATATTGAACAAAATCAACGTCCACAACTACTTTGTGTTCTACTCGTGCATAGAATCTACGCAATAGACCTAGCTCATGATGCCACTGTTGGGGAACGTAGCAGAAATTCAAAAAATTTCCTACGAATCACCAAGATCTATCTATGGAGAGACCAGCAACGAGTAGAAAGGAGAGGAGAGTTTGCATCTACATACCCTTGTAGATCGCTAAGCGGAAGCGTTCAAGTGAACGGGGTTGATGGAGTCGTACTCGTCGTGATTCAGATCACCGATGATCAAGTGCCGAACGGACAGCACCTCCGCGTTCAACACACGTACAGCTCGGTGACGTCTCCCACGCCTTGATCCAGCAAGGAGAGAGGGAGAGGTTGAGGAAGACTCCATCCAACAGCAGCACAACGGCGTGGTGGTGGTGGAGGAGCGTGGCAATCCTGCAGGGCTTCGCCGAGCACCTACGGGAGAGGAGATGTGTCACGGGAGGGAGAGGGAGGCGCCAAGGGCTCAGGTGTGTTTGGGAGGCCCTCCTACCCCACTATATATAGGGATCCCAAGGGGGGGTGCGCCAGCCCCTAGGAGATCCAATCTCCAAGGGGGCGGCGGCCAGGGGAGGAGTCCTCCCCCCCAAGGCACCTAGGAGGTGCCTTCCCCTGCTGGGACTCTTCCTTTAGGGTTTCCCCAGGCGCATGGGCCTCTTGGGGCTGGTGCCCTTGGCCCATGTAGGCCAAGGCGCACCCCCTACAGCCCATGTGGCCCCCCGGGGCAGGTGGCCCCACCCGGTGGGCCCCCGGGACCCTTCCGGTGGTCCCGGTACAATACCGATGACCCCGAAACTTGTCCCGATGGCCGAAACAGGACTTCCTATATATAAATCTTTACCTCCGGACCATTCCGGAACTCCTCGTGACGTCCGGGATCTCATCCGGGACTCCTAACAACATTCGGTAACCACATACAAGCTTCCTTTATAACCCTAGCGTCATCGAACCTTAAGTGTGTAGACCCTACGGGTTCGGGAGACATGCAGACATGACCGAGACGTTCTCCGGTCAATAAACAACAGCGGGATCTGGATACCCATGTTGGCTCCCACATGTTCCACGATGATCTCATCGGATGAACCACGATGTCAAGGACTTAATCGATCCCGTATACAATTCCCTTTGTCTAGCGGTATTTTACTTGCCCGAGATTCGATCATCGGTATACCGATACCTTGTTCAATCTCGTTACCGGCAAGTCTCTTTACTCGTTCCGTAACACATCATCCCGTGATCAACTCCTTGGTCACATTGCGCATATGATGATGTCCTACCGAGTGGGCCCAGAGATACCTCTCCGTTTACACGGAGTGACAAATCCCAGTCTCGATCCGCATAAAACAATAGATACTTTCGGAGATACCTGTAGTGCACCTTTATAGTCACCCAGTTACGTTGTGACGTTTGATACACCCAAAGCACTCCTACGGTATCCAGGAGTTACACGATCTCATGGTCAAAGGAAGAGATACTTGACATTGGCAAAGCTCTAGCAAATGAACTACACGATCTTTTGTGCTAGTCTTAGGATTGGGTCTTGTCCATCACATCATTCTCCTAATGATGTGATCCCGTTATCAACGACATCCAATGTCCATAGCCAGGAAACCATGACTATCTGTTGATCACAACGAGCTAGTCAACTAGAGGCTCACTAGGGACATATTGTGGTCTATATATTCACACATGGATAATACAGTTATAGCATGAATAAAAGACAATTATCATGAACAAGGAAATATAATAATAACACTTTTATTATTGCCTCTAGGGCATATTTCCAACACTTACAATCTCCCCCTTTTTGGTGATTGATGACAAACTGGTTTAACTTTTCAACGGGGATAAAAGTATGTGAAATTGTAAAGGATTAAGATATTGTCTTCATAGGTTGCAAAAGGCTCCCCCTGAAGATGTGCATATAAATGTTTTGCTTTGGAATGCAAATGCACATGGCAGGTTGTACTTGTGGAGATCCTCTTCAACTTATGAAGACAATATATCATGCATGAAAAGATATAACTAGGATAATGCCATGCATAATGAAAAATGGATGCCTGCAAGATGACTTCATGCGGGATTAATCATCGCACATGCAGAATTTATTGTAGCATCACAGAATAGCAGAAAAAGTAGCAGCCGACCATCAAGTTTAAGTGTTACAACTCAAAGAACCAAATGTTTCAAAAGCGAGAGTTGTAAGCACTTGGCAAAAGTATAGCAACCACCCATATGGACCCGCTTGAAGACTATCAACTCATATGCTTCTCCCCCTTTTGTCAGTAAGGACCAAAAAGGTTTGAAGACATAGAGCCTCTACTCGTTCCCATGAGGAGTAGGTGAGGCAGCAGGGTCGATGTTGAGGTTTGGTGGTGCAGACAAACTTGGTGTAGTGTCGATACGCGCCGAAGTTGGAGGTGGTGAAGTAGCATCATCGTCGTCATCAATGACTCTGGCATTAACAGTTGCCGCGGAGGAGGAGTACTCAGAATCTTTGATTGATGGAGTCCGACGCAAGACAACATTCCTGGGAGGAGTGGTATCAAACTTGAATCTCTCTGTGAAGCCATCTTCTTGAAGATCAGCTTCAGCACTGAGCAATGTCAGACTCTTCCATGACCTCCGACAGGTTTCATGAGTGACAAACACATTCTTGGTGGCAAGATTTCAAATGCGGTTAACATCCACCAAGAGGCTTTGCATCTGATGCTTTAGCCAATAATGATGCTTATCGTGTTTCTGGTGCAAGGCCACGAGAAGCTCTCAATCACTGAGCACACGAGATCTCTTCCGAGGCCTTGGAGCAATCGTGCTTTTAGTGGCTTTAGAATGGGCACGACGAGGTGCACGTGTATTTCCAGCCAAAGGATAAACACGAGTTGCAGCAAGAACTCCTTTAATGGGTTGAGTGAAGCTTTTGTGATCGGCATTGTGAAGATGAAATTGGTTTTTTGGCAGGCTCGGGGTATATGCCTTCGACAGACATATCAACCTCTGGCAAGAATATCAGATGGTTGCGTGCAGATGGCTGATAGTTTACAGCAGAATGAAGCTTGATGAGGCGCATAACCCATGGAGCATAAAACTTCAGACCAAATAAATCAGAGCCAGGTGCAGTCAATTGCCTGATGAAGAAGTCTTGAGCATTGAAGCTGATGCCATTGAGTATAGAGAAGACCAATGTCTTCATTGAGCCTTCAAGCTTTGCTGAAGAAGAATGTCCTTTGACAGGCCATAGAGTTTGCCTTATAATATGATAGATTGTGCGGGGCAGATATTCTAGGTCTTCAATAAAGAATTCCTTTGGAGATTCAACATCTTGTGGCAGTGGCTTCATCATGCTCAGCATTTGGCTCATATTAGGCTCAGGCTTCTGAAAGATGCTCTCCAAAGCATTGCGGTGAAGCTGACAACCAGGCTCGTAAAGTTCACCTGGAGTGGGCAGGCCAGTAAGCTCAATAATGTCAAGAGCTTTGGCTTCATGATGTACATTGCCTGTCATCCACTCAAGGACCCACGTCTTAGGATCCCTGTTGTAGCCGCGAATGTGAAGAGTTGCATAGAGTTACAACAGAAGTTCTTCATTCCAATTTTCTTTATCAGTCGCAAACTGGAGAAGACCTGCATCTCTGAAACAGTCGAGGGCTTCTTCTAAGCAAGGCAAGCCCGCAATGGCTTCGCGGTCTAGACTCATATGGGGAAAGATGTGCCCCTGATTGTATAGTATGCATGAATAGTAACTGCGCTGCTGATAACTCCAAAACCGATCAGATGATATTCTTGGCTTGGAATATTGGTTCTTGGCGCTATCAAAGAAGGTGTTGTGTGCTATGAAGCCATTAGCATTGAATGATCCTAGCGTAGATGCAGTACCTGGAAACCTTGGCAGACTCGGTTTTGGCTTCTCAACCTGAGGCATGTGCTCCACATGATAATCAAATTGAGGTCCGGGAGCAGGTGGAGGAACCACAATAGGCCATCTTACAGTGACAAGCTCGCCTTGATGAAATGCTTGCTCAATGGTGTGTGGCCTTGGAGGCGGTACAAGAGTAGTGGCATTGACAAGGGCTTCATGCTGCACATTGGTGGAGGTGCATCATTGGCTTCAGACACCACGTTCACTGTAGGCACCACATTATCTTCAGCCATGACGACATCATTGGCTTCAGTAGTGTTGTTGGTGGCCTCCTCAGTATTTTCAACCTCCACTTGAGTAGCTGGAGGGTTCGACACATTCTCCTTGAGAACATCTTCTTGGTTGGTAGGGGGTGTGGCAACACGTTCTTCTTCTTCTTCACGGGTTTCTTGTTGTTCTGCGGCTGATGCAGCCGGTGTATCTTCAGCAACTTTAGCTTCAGATTCAGAGACGTTCACAGTGGGAGTGGCTTCAGGAAACACTTGTTGCGCAACTGAGTTGTCTTGCACTTCTCCTTCTGGAATGCTCGATGGAGCAACTTGTGGCCTTGGTCCTTTGTGAAGCCTACGAAATGCGGGCGATGCTTTTGGAGAGGGAGTTGGCTGGACCACATAGTCATCATCATCAAGTACTGGATTGGTGACTTGAGGTGGGGGAGTACTTGGTGAGCTTCGACTTGGAGTTTCTTGTTGTGGGTGATCCACCCATGAAGCATCCTGAGTGATTGGCG
This sequence comes from Triticum dicoccoides, assembly GCF_002162155.2. NCBI lineage: Eukaryota > Viridiplantae > Streptophyta > Magnoliopsida > Poales > Poaceae > Triticum > Triticum dicoccoides. Next base: position 378,856,654 of record NC_041389.1, on the reverse strand, counting down.
TCAAAGGACGACCAATGCTGATGAGTTTGCTATTCGTGAGAATAGGCGTTGGCGCTCGATCTGAGGAAGGACTTCGTCATCATCTACATTGTCTTGGGGACCAATGTCTTCAGCTGTGATGGGATCAACAGCTGGAACTTCTTCAGCTTTAGGAGCCTCTGTGGAAGCAGGCTCGTGGACTATTAACTGATGCTCTTGGTGTTCGGATGCAGGACGAGCAAAAGAGACGGGCTCGACAACGAGGGGCTCTGTGGGAGCAGCCCGATCTTTCTTCTTTGTCTTTCTCTTCTTGGTCAGTGGAGCATCGTCGGTGGTATTCTTGAACTTGCGCTTTCTGGCTTCGGCTTCAGTTGCCCTTGTTTTCTTCAGTTCCGAAGCCGCTGTGGGGACCTTAGGCTTCGAGCCTGTCATGCTGGCAGGGAAGACGATGTGAGGTGCTTCCCGCCCTGATGCTTCAGCTTGTGCCACAGCAGGCTTCTTCTTCTTGGCAGCCAGCTTGGGGTCTATGCCAGGACGCCCAAGTGCCTTGCGCTTCTCAGCTTCATTGTAAGCTTGAACACATTTGGCAGCGAGGTTTTTCATTCGCTCGCGTGAACCTTTGGCTTCTTCACGTTTCTTGCGAAATGCCTCCTTGAGGCCATGCAACATCAGCTTGAAGTTTTGAACATCAGCCACACTGAGCTTGGCCATGTGCTTCTTGAACTGGGCTTTCTCATAGTCAATTTTGTTCTTCAGTTCAACAATTTTCTGAGCCAGAGCCAGCTCAGGAGCAATGGCGCCTTGGAAGGCAACGCTGCTGCCAATTGGGAGCTGAAGATCATCAAAACTGAGGTTTGGGTTGTTAAACCACTCATCAATGAAATTGTTCAGAATGTTCACATCGAAAAGGGGCAGATGATTGAAGATCTCTGCCTCTTGCTTGTTCTTAATCAGCTGCTCAAGGTCATCATCACCACACTCATCATCAGTTGATAGATCAATAGCTTCATTCTCGTTTCGCAGCACGACAACTAGGGTTAGTGCTTGACTAGAACTCTTGACAATTTTCTTCGGGGGCTTCTCTTTCTTCTCGGAGACTCGAGATAGATCTTCAGAATTAATGCTTGGTGCAGGAGGAGCAGTTGCCAATGGCTTCACACGTGAAGCTTTTGGTGCAGCAGAAGGTTTTGAAGCCTTAGTTTTCTTCTGCTTCCGCGGCTTAGGAGGAGCTGGCGCTTCATCAGAATCTGCGTTATCAGCTGAGTGATCCACATTGGCCCCTTGAACTGCAATGTGAGTGATGAGGCCTTCGAGGTTGTAGAAGGGGCCAATTCTGTTTTCATTTGCTTCACGGGTGCCATCATCCCAAGGAGCAGACGGGCCGGGGTTGAAGTCAAGTCTAAATGCCTTCTTGTTCTTCACTGCAGAATCTTTGGCAAACTTGAAGTTGCGCTTGAACAGATTGTTTTGCGATACCATAACAGAGAACATGGGTCAGCATTCTCTGGCTGTGGTCCGTGAACCATGCACGGGTAGAAGCCTTGATCAATAGCTTCACACAAGGATTGGGGTTGAAGATTTTTGTATAATATATCTCCCCGGGGCTGCTTGATGGCATTCTTCTCAGCATACTCAGCCGTGAAAAATCTGTACTTGTACCACTCTTCAGCCCAATATCTTCGAATCCATTGGATTCGAGTTTTGCGTTCACCATAGATTTCTTCAGGGTCTGTCTTGTATAGTTCATGCAGATCTAGTGGCAGATCTTTGGATGTATTCCCACGGTGCTGTCTGCCGCCCTTTCTAGCTGACTTTTCAGTTTCCATGAAGCTTAAACTGAATGGCTTCAGAACTTGCAAAGGCTTCTGACGGCTGGTCAGCCAAGAACTGGCTTCAGGAGAATTTATGTGACTCTGTAAGAATTCTGCAAATGAATGTAGACTACGAGAACCAAGGGATTCTCCCACGGACATGTACATGTGACAGCATTAGAGGTGCGAGGGAAGGGGAAGAGGTCATATGCATTCTCAGAAGATTTTGAAGATAAATCAGTTCGAATACATTGACCTCATAATGCGAAGACATTCACTTATTTGTCGTGAGTTGGTTCCAGATTTGTACGAATCCAATAATAGGTACGAGTGAGGAATCTAACTTGTAGTGAAGCATAAGTGAATAGACTAAGCATGATATGAGATGCAGAACATGATAGATTCATCAGATAGTCATAGAAACCGCTTTTGGTGGAGAAGGATGAATCTATTAGATCAAAAAGACGGTAAAAAGTAATTTTTAATTACCACACGAAGAACTGCTAGACAGAACGGAGTTGGCGGCCGAGCAGTTCAATCTCCCGTACCCTAACTTGGCAACGGAAGACACCTACGGCAGCGGCGGAGAAGGAGAGGTCCGCGGCCAGCGTGATGACGGTGTCGGCGAGGTCGCGGCAGCTAAGCGCTTCATCGCCGGCGTTGTCGAGAGCTAGCGGTGGCGCTAGGGTTTGTGCGAGGTGACGAGGTGGGAGAAGGATTTTGACCGTGATTTGATGTGTATTTATAAGGAAAGGGACGACACAACACAATTACCCAGGTGCCCCTGGCGGTTCACATCTGATGTACACGTGGCAAACATGCAACACATTGGAAGTTGTTCCATGTTCCCACGCACGCCTGGATTGTCGGGTGGTCGTTCCGGCTTCTCTAGTTTTTAGGCAATAAGGATGCAGCATTAAAAACAGATTAAATGGTTGTCAGATTGACTTCAGCTGACAAGGACTCAGTGAAGACAATTGACAGGTTTCAATAGAATGCATATGATTTGGATATATAGAATTTGAGGTAGAAGCAAAGAAGAGGTTAGGGTCCGATCACATTCACTTAGATCAAAAGATTCAAGCAAGAAGTCATAGCTATAAGTGAATGCTATAGAGGACAGAACACAAATATGTATATATCCTAGTATAAGATCAAATCAACAAGATGAAGATAATCATGAACTTAAATCAAAGATGAAGATAAATCAAATGCGAAGACTTTGCAATTATAACGCCAAGAAAAACACTTCAAACAAAAGTTTGGTGGTGGCGTTACCCACCGTATAGGAAGTATTAGACCCAGACACGGCGCACAATTATCGTGGCGCTCCAAAGTCGAATTCTGCATTAATGTATTCACACTCAAGGTGTATGTCTTCATTGATTGAAGATATACATTACTTCATGTGTTGCACATCTAAGTCATCAATATGCATAAGTGTTAGGATGTGTGTCCAATCACATGACATTTGAGGATTCCAAGATATTTAGCTCACACCGCAACCTGCAAAACCTTTTCTCATCCAAGGGCTTTGTGAAGATATCTGCCAATTGCTCTTCAGTGTTGACGTGAATGATATCAATATCTTCCTTCCTGACATGATCTCTGAGAAAGTGATGACGAATTTCAATGTGCTTTGTCTTCGAGTGCTGAACTGGGTTCTTGGCAATCTTGATGGCGCTTTCATTGTCGCATTAGGGTGGCACATGCTTCAGGTGAACACCATAGTCCTTGAGAGTTTTCTTCATCCAGAGAAGCTGAGCACAGCAAGATCCAGCAGCAATGTATTCAGATTCAGCAGTGGAGAGAGATACACAGTTCTGCTTCTTTGAAGACCAACAGACAAGTGATCGTCCCAGAAAGTGACATGTGCCTGATGTGGACTTGCGATCAACCTTGTCACCAGCATAATCATCATCTGAGAATCCAACTAGATCAAACTCTAAGCCCTTTGGATACCATAATCCTAGTGTTGGGGTGTAAGCCAAATATCGAAGAATTCGCTTCACAGCTAAGTGATGCGATTCCTTTGGTACCGCTTGGAATCGGGCACACATGCAAACACTACACATTATATCTGGCCTAGATGCACATAAATAAAGTAAAGAACCAAACATGGAGTGGTATACCTTTTGATCGAACTCTTTACCATTGGCGTCGGGACTCAGATGACTTTTGGTTGGCATTGGCATAGTGTATCCTTTGTAGTCTTGCATTCCAAACTTCTTTAGGCAATCTTTGAGGTATTTTTCTTGTGACATGAAGATGTCGTTGCTTTGTTGACGGATTTGGAGACCCAGGAAGAACTTTAGCTCGCCCATCATGGACATCTGATATTGCTCTTGCATCATGTGACCAAACTCACCACTGTATTTCTGTCAGTGCAGCCAAAGATAATGTCATCCACATAGATTTGGCACACAAACAGTTCACCATCATATGTCTTCGTGAAGAGTGTAGGATCTACTGAACCAGGTTTGAAGCCTTTGCTCTTCAGGAAGTCTTTGAGTGTGTCATACCACGCATGAGGGGCTTGTTTGAGGCCATACAATGCCTTGTTGAGCTTGTATACCATATCAGGATGTTTTAGATCTTCAAAGCCAGGAGGTTGTGCAACATATACTTGTTCTTCAATCTCTCCATTGAGAAAGGCACTCTTCACATCCATTTGATACAGAAGGATGTTGTGATGATTTGCATAGGCTAGCAATATGTGAATGGCTTCAAGCCTAGCCACCGGAGCAAATATTTCATTGAAGTCAATCCCTTCAACTTGAGTGTATCCTTGAGCAACAAGGCAAGCCTTGTTTCTGACAACTTGACCATGCTCATCTTGCTTGTTGCGATATATCAATTTGGTGCCAATGATATTGTGCTTACGTGGATCAGGACGCTTGACCAATTCCCACACACTATTCAGCTCGAACTGTTGAAGCTCTTCTTGCATAGCTTGAATCCATTCAGTTTCCATGAAACCAATTCCCACACACTATTCAGCTCGAACTGTTGAAGCTCTTCTTGCATAGCTTGAATCCATTCAGGTTCCATGAAGGCTTCAGCAACTTCCTTGGGTTCCGAGATTGAGACGAATGCAAAATGCCCACAGAAATTTGCTAGCTATGTTGCTCTTGAACGAGTGAGTGGACCTGGTGCATTTATGCTATCTATTATCTTCTCAATATGTACTTCATTTGCAACACGAGGATGAACAGGACGAAGATTTTTGTCTTGCTGATCAATGTCATCATTTGGAGGGTTGTCTTCAAGCTGAGCATTGTCTTCAGGTTGATTTGGTGCAGAAATGATAAGTTCGTCTTCAGTCTGAGCCTCAGAAGGTATGATCTCTCCAATTCCCATTTGCTTGATTGATTCACTAGGAGGTACTTCATCTAGCACATTTGGCAGGTGCTCTCTTTGCGAGCCGTTAGTCTCATCGAGTCGCAGATCCACAGTTTCAACCACTTTATAGTGAAAGAGGTTGAAGACTCTGTAGGAGTGCGAATCCTTTCCGTAACCAAGCATAAAACCTTCATGTGCTTTCAGTGCAAATTTTGAAGTGTGATGTGGATCCTTGATCCAGCACCTAGCACCGAATACTCTGAAGTAACTGACAGTTGGCTTCTTACAACTTAGGAGTTCATAGGATGTCTTCTTCAGAAGCTTGTGAAGATAAACATGGTTGATGATGTGGCATGCAGTATCAATGGCTTCAGGCCAGAACTTCCTTGGAGTCTTGTACTCATCAAGCATTGTTCGAGCATCTCGATAAGGGTTCTGTTCTTGCGCTCCACGATGCCATTCTGCTGAGGTGTGTATGGAATAGAGAACTCATGAGTGATGCCCAAAGTATCCAAATAAAGGTCGAGGTTGGTGTTCTTGAACTCTGTGCCGTTGTCACTTCTAATATGCTTGATCTTGACGCCATAGTTCGTCATGGCACGATTGGAAAAGCGTCTGAAGACATCCTGCACTTCATTCTTGTAGAGGATTATATGCACCCAAGTATATCTTGAATAATCATCAACAATGATGAAGTCAGAGAGGCAAGCAGTGGTAGTAAGGGTAGAGTAGTGAGTAGGGCCAAATAAGTCCATGTGTAGCAGCTCAAAGGGTTGAGATGTAGTCATGATTGTCTTCGAGGGATGCTTGACCCTGGTCATATTTCCAGCTTCGCAGGCACCACATAGATGATCCTTCTTGAACTTGACGCCTTTGATGCCCACGACATGCTTCTTCTTCGCGAGAGTGTGCAAGATCCTCATGCCAGCATGCCCTAGCCTTCGATGCCAAAGCCAGCATTTTGAAGCTTTTGCTAGAAGACATACGACCATTTGTGGTCCTGTTGAGAAATCTACCATATATAGATCATCTTTTCGATACCCTTCAAAGACTAGAGACTTGTCAGATTCCATTAATACAAGGCAACGATATTTTCCAAATAGCACAATCATGTTTAAGTCACAAAGCATTGAGACAGACATTAAGTTGAAACCAAGGGATTCAACAAGCATCACTTTATCCATGTGCTGATCCCTTGATATTACGACTCTACCTAGACCCAATACCTTGCTTCTACTAGTGTCAGCAAATGTGATGTGACTCTTGTCTGATGGATGTAGCGTTGAATCCATCAGTAGACTTTGATCGCCTGTCATGTGGTTAGTGCATCCACTGTCCATAATCCATTCTGAAGTATGAGGTGTCATAGCCTACAGTACAGTTTGGGGGATAGGCTTCACCAAGCGAGTTGTGAAGCATAAACATTTGACGAACAAGTGGAACTTAGAAGTTCAGATCTTGGTTAGGATAGATAGGATGAGTGTCAAGGAATCCCAGGATGAAATACATAGTAAGACCATTTAGGCATTTTATCTTGAACCCCACAAGATGTTTAAGGTCCCCAGCATTAGCATCGGACGCCTTTGAATTCTGGCTGGAGACCTTTCCCTGGAAAAGAGAGTTAAGTTTTCTTAGCCACCCACATTTTCAGGGGTGGCTTAGAAGTAATGAGTCTAAGTGTAGCATCTGAGAACTTCGGCTTTGGAGCCCTAGCAAATTGCCTTGCAGGAGGCGAATGATACTCATAAGAATAAGCAGAAAAGTTCTTTGTTCTATGAACATAGCGGTTTGAGGAAACACGCTCATATTCATGGGTATGAGTATGATTTCCCTGCAAAACATTGATGTTAGGGTGACTCAGATGAGTCCTTGGTCTGTATTAAGCTTTTGGACTGTATGAAGCCTTTGGTATGGGGTTTGTCTTCTTCCCAGGTGGTGTTATGATGACATTCACAGGAAGATTCTCAAGACAACTTTTGGGTACCTATATCTTCTTCATAGGTGACTCATTCCTGTAGTTAGTACTAATATACCTGGCAAACACTTCGCCATTCTGATTCTTAAACAGTTTATAGTTTGCATCAAAGGATTCATCAATGATAATAGGGTTAGTACAAGTGAAACCAGATAAGGTGGATGGATCTACTGAAGGTTCCTTTGCAGCAACCCATGTGGTTTTGGGGTACTGCTCAGGCTTCCAGTAAGAACCATCAACATTCATTTTCCTCTCGAACCCAACACCCTCTTTCCTGGTGTTTCGGTTCAGAATCTGCTTTTTGAGGACATACATAATGTCTGGTGCCCTTTGAGACTTTTGTACATCCCTGTCTCAAGCAGTGTCTTCAACCTAGCATTTTCATCACCAATAGTAGTGGTATCCTCAGCAGAGGGGTTAGTTACCACATCAGCAGTTGAAGATATTGCAATAGTAGCAGCAGTAGAACATTCATCAACAGAGGTAGCGTTATCACACTCAATGCATTTTAGACATGGTGGTTCAAATCCTTCCTGAGCGGGACTAATCTGTTGAGCGCGAAGTGACTCATTCTCCTTTTGAAGATCTTCATGAATTGTTCTCAATTTCTCAAGATCTTGCTTCCTTTGAAGATAATTGTAGGAAAGCTTTTCATGAGTTGTTGAGAGCGTTTCATGAAGACTTTCAAGTTCCTCGTACTTAACATGAAGATTTTTGATGTCTTCAATTAAGGACTAAGATCGGGTCATTTCCGCGTCCAACAGGTCATCGCTTTTGTCTAACAGTTTTTGAATATGTTCCATAGCTTTCTGTTGTTCAGTTGCAATTTTAGCAAGTTTTGTAGCTAGGTTTGGATTCACAATCAGAGTCATCTTCACTTGATGTTTGAAAGTAAGCATCGCATGATTTTACCTTGGCACCACGTGCCATGAAGAAGTAGGTGGGAGAAGAGTCATCCTTGTCATTATCATCAGCGTTCGTGACGGAGCCATTGTCTTCAGTGTTGAAGATGGACTTGGCGACATAGGCTGTAGCTAGAGTAAGACTTGCAACGCCAGAGTCGGACTCCTCCTCAGACTCCACCTCTGCATCCTCAGAAGCAGACTCCTCCTCCGAATCCATCTCCTTGCCAACAAAAGCATGAGCCTTTCCAGATGAACTCTTCTTGTGTGATGAAGACTTCGAAGAAGACTTGGAAGAAGACTTTGAGGATTTCTTCTTCTTCTTGTCATCAGAATCATATTCTTTGCTCTTCTTCTTCTTCTTCTTCTTCTTCTTCTTCTCATTGTCCCACTATGGACACTCAGAGATGTAGTGACCAGGTTTCTTCCACTTGTGGCATGTTCTCTTCTTGTGGTCATGGGTGGAGGCTTCATCATTTCTTGAGCTGGACCGTGAAGACTTTCTGAAGCCTTTCTTCTTAGTGAATTTCTAGAACTTCTTCACAAGCATAGCAGGCTCCTTTCCAATGTCTTCAGGATCACCAGAACTGTAGTTAGATTCTTCTTCATATGAGGAAACATCCTTTGCCTTCAAAGCGCAAGTTCGGCCATAGTTGGGGCCATATATATCTCGTTTCTTAGATAGCTGAAACTCATGTGTGTTGAGCCTCTCAAGTATGTCAGACGGATTGAGAGTCTTCAAGTCGGGGCGTTCTTGAATCATTAGGGCTAGGGTGTCAAACGAGTTGTCAAGTGATCTCAGTAGTGTCTTGACCATTTCATGCTTCGTGATCTCAGTGGTGCCGAGTGCTTGGAGCTCATTTGTGATATCAGTGAGGTGATCAAATGTGAGCTGGACGTTCTCATTGTCGTGTCTCTTGAAGCGGTTGAAGAGGTTGCGGAGGACACTGATCCTTTGATCTCTCTGAGTTGATACGCCTTCGTTGACCTTGGAGAGCCAGTCCCAGACTAGCTTTGATGTTTCCAGAACACTCACATGGCCATACTGTCCTTTGGTCAGATGAGCACAGATGATGTTCTTGGCAGTAGAATCCAGTTGAACGAACTTCTTGACATCAGCAGGGTGACACCTTCACCGGTCTTGGGAACGCCATTCTTGACGACATACCACGGATCGACATCAATGGCTTCAAGATGCATGCGCATCTTATTCTTCCAGTAGGGGTATTCAGTGCCATTGAAGATGGGGCACGCAGTGGAGACTTTGATTATCCCTGCAGTCGACATAGCTAAAACTCCAGGTGGTTAAACGGAATCACACAGAACAAGGGAGTACCTTGCTCTGATACCAATTGAAAGAGCTGGATATCGACTAGAGGGGGGGTGAATAGGAGATTTTTATGAAAGTCTTCAAAACATGGGAGTTTCAAAGACAAACAATAGAAATGACCCTATTTATGTGCAGTGGAAGGTAGACTGCACTAGGCAAGCCATAGTCAAGTAATCAATGAAGTGAAAGTACGAAGACTATTAGCTGCTAGGTAGTATGGATTAGGATGGAAGATAGTGTGAAGCCAATCGGAACAAGTAGTCACTCAGTGAAGTCAAACAGATAATGCAAGTAGGCAATGACTTCATGAAGACAAACTATAAGTAAAGAGAACTAAGAGATAGAACCAGTAGCTTGGAGAGGACAGCGATTTGTTCGACCAGTTCCAGTTGCTGTGACAACTGTACGTCTGGTTAGGGAGGCTGAGATTTAACTCAGAAGACCGCGTCTTCACCTTATTCCCCTTGAGCTAAGAACACTTAGTCCTCGCCCAGTCACTCTGGTAAGTCTTCAAGGTAGACTTCCAAACCTTCACAGACTTCGTTCACCGGCAATCCACAATGACTCTTGGATGCTCAGAACGCGATGTCTAACCAGCTAGAGGATTCACAGTCCTCAAGTGTAACAAGTCTTCAGATCACGCAGACAGAAAGACTTCAGTGATGCCAAACACTCTTTGGGCTCTTGGTGGTTTGGGCTTTGTCCTTGCAAGGATTCTCTCTCAAATGCTTCGGAGGTGGGTTGCTCTCAAACGGCAAAAGCCGTGCACTAACTCTGAGCAGCCACCAATTTATGGTGTAGGGGGTGGGCTATTTATAGCCACTAGGCAACCCGATCCGATTTGTCCGAAATGACCCTGGGTCACTAAGGAACTGACACGTGTTCCAACGGCCAGATTTCAAACACACGCGGCAGCTTGACTTGGGTTACAAGTAAAGCTGACTTATCCGACTCTAGATAAGATTTGCACTCATTGTCTTTGCTCGAAGACATAAGGTTGTGCATCACTTTAGTCACTCTGACTTTGTTCACTTGGACCCCACTTAACAGTGCGGTGGTTCCTATGACTCAACAAAGAAGAAAAGGAAACAAAGAAACAACTAAGTCTTCGCGCTCCATAGTCTTCATGCGATGTCTTCTCATGTCATAGACTTCACTGTGAATAGCTTCACAGACCACCATTGTCTTCAATGTCTTCACACATTTTTAGGGGTCATCTTCGGTAGGTAAACCGAAAAAATGAGGGACTACTACCTGTGTTATCCTGCAATTCTCACAAACACATTAGTCCCTCAACCAGGTTTGTCATCAATACTCCAAAACCAACTAGGGGTGGCACTAGATGCACTTAGAGGTCCCACTGCTAGGGCTTCGCTTGTGCCGCCGCCATGTTGTTCCGGTAAGCGACAATGTCGTCAAGCATAACTCTGTATCCATTTGTGGCAACATAATCAAACAAAGCAGGTGCATGCAAGGGGGTAACATCACGAGTTTCCACACTGGAAACTAAGTTGTAAGGCAAGTCAAGATCAGGGTGATCGACAACAATAAACTGATGGTCCTTCATAGATGCTCTGTCTAGGTAAACCTTGGGCAAGGGTTGATCATGGTGGCGTGTCTGCACATTGAAGTGAGTCGCCAAATGAGTAGCGTTAATGCCCCCATGTATTTTACCCTTGAATCCGTTAAGGTCAAGGCGACCTGCCACAATAGCTCCCAAGCTAAAAGTGTTTCCGCCATAAAGTGCGTGATGCAAAACAGCAAAATCTGGGGCGCTATGTGCACCCACGTTTTCTCTCGCTAGCAAGCACCTTGTGATAAATAAAGCAAAATAATGCACGGCAGGAAACTGCAAGCTAACGACAGTGGTGCCCGATACTCCTCTCTCATCCCCCACTGTCAGAGTACGATAAAAACCGTCAAATTCTGAGGGCCTAGGGTCTACCAAACCCCCATCAGAAGGAAGCATGCATATGTCACAAAATTTAGTAAGTGGGATCTGGCAGTGTTTAGCATATAAGTTAAATGACACCTCCCGGGGATTATTCCTAGAATGAAAATGAAAGTTTTGCATAAAGGAATTTGTGAGGAGATGATATTGTTCGCATTCAACTACGATGAAGTCGATGAGGCCGGCATTAGCAGCATATTGGTTGAACTCTTGGAGGATTCCGGCCTCTCCCATGAAACCATTGTCCGGCCACTCACACGGTCATAGTTCCACCAGCCTCGGGGTATGAAGATCATTGTCAGAGACTGCCCAATAACCCCCTTGGAGTTCTTCTTGGAAGCAAACTTCCTGAAGATATTCATCTTTTTCCTATGAATAAAATTCTGAAATTTTTAGTCCACAAAATTTTTCTCAACAAAACTTCACAAAATTGATGGAACTACTCGTAGATATGTATATAGGCCATAGCAAGCATTCAAACTACTTAGAACTCTAAGAATTCAACATGTAAGCTCATCTACAGCAGCACCAAGAGTAGCTAATTATTCTAAATATAAACCACTAAAACAAAAACTAATTGGACACATGGAAGAGTCACATACCAAGCAAAAAATACCCGAAACAGTTTCAGAAATGGAGCTTCAAGCAAAGAGATCAAAATCCGCGGTCTCAGGGTCAAGAACACGAGAGAGGGTGTGTTGGTAATTTTTTTCCAGGGTGAATGGAGTGGTGTGGTAGGAATAAGTAAGTGAGGGGGCCCACCAGGTGGGCAGCACCCACCAGGGCGCGCCTGGGGGTGCTGGCGTGCCCAGGTGGGTTGTGCCCACCTGGTGCACCTCCCTCGGGTATTATTTGCACTAGAAATTAATAAATATTCAGAAAAAGTCATGTCAGATTTTCAAAGCATTCTGAGAACTTTTATTTTTGGGTCATTTTTTTATTGCACGAAAAAAGCAGAAAACAGACAAAGCATGGCATTTTATTTTATTTAACTAATAAAAATAGAAAGCAAAAGGTAGGGACATAAGGTAGTGCTTACTAATTTCATCAACTTCATATATACCTCTAAAAAATGATCCATTAATAAGGTTGGTCAAGAAACCACTTTCGATTAGCATGAAACCAAAGAACTATCGTAAATCACTAAGTTACCTCAATGGGGATATGAATGTCCCCAACAATAAGCATTTCATATTTCTTTTTAAAAGTAGGTAGAGGTAGTTGAAAACTTCCAATAGTGATTGTCGGAGATTTTTCAATAACATTAATACCATTCACTTGGAATTGTTTCTTCGGAAAGTGCACCGTATGCTCATTACCATTGATATGAAAAGCGACCTTACTTTTGTTGCAATCAATAACATCGGCTGCAGTATTCAAGAAGGGTCTAGCAAGGATAATCGGCATGTTTTCATCCCTGGGCATCTCAAGTATAACAAAGTCAGTCAAAATAGTAACATTAACAACAACAACGGGCACATCCTCACAAATACCGATAGGTATGGCAGTTGATTTATCCGCCATTTGCAATGATATTTCAGTAGGTGTGAGTTTATTCAAATCAAGTCTTTTATATAAAGAGAAAGGCATAACACTAACACCAGCTCCCAAAGCATATAAAACAGTTTTAACATATTTTTTTTAATGGAGCAAGGTATAGTTGGTATTCCCGGATCTCCAAGTTTTTTAGGTACTCCATCTTTGAAAGTGTAATTAGCAAGCATAGTGGAGATTTCAACTTCCGGTATTTTTCCCTTATTAGTGATGATGTCTTTCATATACTTTGCATAAGGAGGCATTTTCAGGATATCAGTCAAGTGACTGCGCAAGAAGACTGGCCTAATCATTTTAGCAAAGCGTTCAAATTCTTCATCATCTTCCTTCTTAGGTGACTTAGGTGGAAAGGGCATAGGCTTTTGAACCCCATGGTTCTCTTTCCTTTCCATGTTTTCTAAAAAAAAGTCTCTTTTATCATATCTTTTATTCTAAGGTTGTGGGTTATCAAGATCAATAGCTGGTTCTATCTCAACATCATTATCTGGTTCTTTATCATTAGGTTGAGTGTTTTCATGAACCTCATCATTATCTTTTTCATTATCAGAAGCTGAGTCTTCATGACCAGATTGAGTTTCAGTATCAGAGATAGAAATTTCATTATCATTATCAGGAGGTTTTTCTACTTCAGGTTCACTAGAGGCATGAGAGGTCTTATCATTATTCTTCTTCCCTTTTTAGAAGAACTAGGTGCAGCGGTGTTGTTCCTTTGAGAATCTTGTTCAATTCTCTTTGGGTGTCCCTCGAGATAAAGTGGTTCCTAAGTCATTTTACCTCCTCTAGTTGCTACTCTAACAGCTAAGTCACTTATATTATTGTTCATTTCATCAAGTAACTCTCTTGGAGATTTAGCAACTTGTTCTAATTGAGTTTGAACCATAGAGGCATGTTTTCCTACACCTCTAACATCATTTGAGATTCTAAATAACAAGTCACTTAAGCGAGCAATCATATCAGAGTTGTATTTCAATTGTTTCATAACATTTGCATTGAAGTGATCTTCCTTTCTAATGTAATTATCAAACTCATAAAGGCATTGACTAGGATGTTTATTATGAGGATCATCACTATCATTGAATTTCATTAAAGATTTTACCTCTACCACCTTATGTGGTGGTGGTGCTTCAAGCCCATGTATTTCTTTGATAGGTCATAAATTTTTAACATCCTAAACTTTAATACCTTTTTCCTTCATAGATTTCTTTGCCTCTTGCATATCTTCAGGACTGAGATATAAGATACCCCTTCTCCGGAGTGGGTTTAATAGGTGCTTCAGGAGGAGTCCAATCATCATAATTTTTCAAGATATTATTCAACAATTCTCCAGCTTGCTCAATAGTTCGTTCCCTAAAAACACAACCACCACAACTATCTAGGAAGTCCCTAGAAGCATCGGTTAGTCCATTATAGAAGATATCAAGTATTTCATTTTTCTTAAGAGGATGATCAGGCAAAACATTAAGAAATTGGAGAATCCTCCCCCAATCTTGTGGGAGACTCTCTTCTTCAATTTGCACAAAGTTAAATATTTCCTGCAAGGCAGCTTGTTTCTTATGAGTAGGGAAATATTTTTCAGAGAAGTAATAGATCATATCCTGGGGACTACGCACACAACCAGGAGCAAGAGTATTGTAGCAAGCTTTAGCATCACCCTTTAGTGAGAACGGAAATAACTTGAGAATATAGTAATAGCGAATCTTCTCACCATGAGCAAAAAGGGTAGCTATATCATTCAATTTAGTAAGATGTGCTACAACGGTTTCAGTTTCATAACCATGGAAAGGATCAGATTCAACCAAAGGTATTAACTCTAGGTCGACAGTGAACTCATAATCCTTATCAGCAATAATAATAGGTGAAGTAGCAAACTCAGGATCACATCTCATTTTAGCATTTAGAGATCTTTCTTTATACTTGCACAATAATTTCTCTAGATCATCTCTATCCTTACAAGCAAGAATATCTCTAGTTGCCTCCTCACTCATAGTATAACCTTCCAGTACCTTTGGCAATAATAATAGGTGTTTCAGTGATTTTAGTTTCAAGTTCATCATCGGATTCAACAATATCATGTTGTCTTACTCTAGCAATTTCTTCATCAAGAAATTCACCTAGTGGCACATCATCATCAAGCAAGGTACTAGCATCATCATGGGTGGCATTCATAGCAGAAGTAGCATCATCAATAACTTGCGACATATCATAATTAATAGCATGTTGTAGATTTGCAAATTTACTTATAATAGAAGGTGAATCTAAAGCAGAAATGGATGGCAGTTTCTTACCTCCCCTCGTCTTTGAGGGAAAAATCGTAGTCATAGCATCCTTCAGATTCTTCATAGTGGTAATATGATAATAATCGCAAGTGAATCAACAAATATAGCTATGTTCCCCGGGAACGGCGCCAGAAAAAGGTCTTGATAACCCACAAGTATAGGGGATCGCAACAGTTTTCGAGGGTAGAGTATTCAACCCAAGTTTATAGATTCGACACAAGGGGGGGACAAAGAATATTTGAAGGTATTAGCAGCTGAGTTGTCAATTCAACCACACTTGGAGATTAATTATCTGCAGCAAAGTGATCCGTAGCACAATAGTATGATAGTTTTGATGATAGCAACAGCAGTAACGGTAATAGTAACAGTGATAGCAGTGATATTGTAGCAGTAACAATAGCAGTAGCAATAGTAGTAACTTAGCAAGAACAATATAAGATAAATTTGTAGGCATTGGATCGGTGACTCGTTGGATGATATTCATCATGAGACAGTTGTAACCTAGGGTAATACAACACTAGCTCCAGTTCATAAGTATAATGTAGGCATGTATTCCATAAATAGTCATACGTGCTTATGGAAAGAACTCGCATGCCATCTTTTGTCCTACCCTCCTGTGGCGGCGAGGTTCTATTGGAAACTAAGGGATATTAAGGCCTCCTTTTAATAGAGAACCGGAACAAAGCACTAACATACGGTGAATACATGAACTCCTCAAACTACAGTCATCACCAGGAGTGGTCCCGACTATTGTCACGCCCGGGTTGCCGGATCATAACACATAGTAGGTGACTATAACTTGCAAGATCAGATCTAGAAAATGGATATAATGGTGATAACATAAACGGTTCAGATCTGAAATCATGGCACCCGGGCCCAAAGTGACAAGCATTAAGCATGGCAAAGTCATAGCAACATCAATATCAGACCATAGTGGATACTAGGGATCAAGCCCTAAGAAAACTAAATCAATTACATGATGAATCCCATCCAACTCCTCACCGACCAGCGAGCCTACGAAGGAATTACTTACTGCCAGTGGGGAGCATCATGGAATTGGCGATGGAGATGTGTTGGTGATGACGAAGATCGAAGATCCCCTTCTTCGGAGCCCCAAACGGACTCCAGATCTGGCCTCCCGAATAAAAACAAGGCTTGGTGGCGGCTCCGTCTCGTGAAATGCAATAATTCTTTGTCCCTCATTTTTGTCTGGACATATGGGATTTTATAGCGTCGGTTTGAGGGTCGATGGGGCCACCAGGTTGGAAGCACCCACCAGGTCGCGCCTGGGGGGCTGGCGCGCCCTGGTGGGTTGTGCCCACCTAGGTGCCCCCCTCAGGTCCTTCCTGGTTCCAGAAATTCACTTATTTGATATAAAAAATCCTTGCAAAGTTTTGTTCCATTCCAAGAACTTTTATTTCTACACAAAAATAACACCATGGTAGTTCTGCTGAAAACAACATCCGTCCGGGGTTAGTTTCATTAAAATCATGCAAATTAGAGTCCGGAACAAGAGGAAAAGCATTAGAAAAAGTAGATACGTTGGAGATGTATCAACATTGTGTAGTGTGCCATTGGAATTCTATTTTACGTGTTCTGCATATACTAGAAGTAATAGTAAGGTCCACGTGCATTGCACGCATCAAATTTGGCAACCAAATTATGAATAAATACCACACTATAGCATGTAAGCTTTGGGTCATATATGCATGATGTAGACGTTTGTTTAATTCTTATAGTTCATCTCATTCAAAATCAATTAGTTTTTATAAAAAAGTAGGCCTCTTTGATTCATAGGATTTCCAAAACGCGGGAATAGGGAAAACATGGGATTAGAGTGGAATGTCATCTTGAATCCTACAGGATTGTACGAGTGTTTGATTATGCATAGAAAAACGTAGGATTCTTTCAAAGACGTTTGAGTGGATGGAAAGTTTCATATGAAACCTAGTGCAAATCAATGCTATGGAAAAATTCCTATGGTTTACAATACTACGAATCAAACAACCAAGATAGGAAAAATTCCTAAGGATTAGAATCCTCCAAAATTACTTTGAGAATCCTTTGAATCAAAGAAGCCCTTAATCTATTTTATGATTCATGGAATTGTGCATTGTAAAGCATAAAGTAAAAACAAATAATGGCTATTCAACTAGAAACAAAGTTTGGGCAGTTATGATATGGAAGATTCTAGAACAAAGGAGAAGCACTTGTGTTTTGAGTTTTGTGCATTATGCTTAAGTTCAACCATTGAGTCCACTAGATTGTACATGTGGAAAAATCCGGTGGGGGGGGGCTAGAAGATGGTGCGAGGGGCCAAGTGGAGGGAGACTAACTATGAAGGAGTGCACAAGTGCTAGATCGATATTTAAAGAGAGGGGGCGAGAACGTGCGCTGTTGTGCATAGTGGCGGAGCCATAAAAAATAAATGAGCTAGGGGGCCAAGCATTGCTAATCCTTTACGAGGATGCCAATTCATCAACTTAAACCATTTTATGAGCAATTGATCTACTAATCACATTCATATTAGCCTCAATATATAGTGATGTTAGGGGGGCAGGGCCCTTGCTGCCCCCTATCTTCGCCACTGTGCGTGCGTCTGAGAGATGAAGCGGAAGGCATGGATATATAATTAATGTGGGTGCATTAGCTATATATGTAATCCTATATATATTGGTATAGATTGATCGATGTGTACGTGGGAAAGAGGGTGAGACCTCACTAGATATATATAGATTGATCGATTTGTGTTGAAAACTGGGAAATACCTAGCTATATATACACACACACATAGAGGAACTTCGATCATTGCGCATGCACGTGAGAGATAAAAGAATGCTCAATATGATGAACAGGGTAGGTGTGTGTGTGTGTGTGTGTGTGTGTGTGCATGCATGGGAGACCGACCTGAAGAAAAAGATTGCATGTGTGCGATGGATAATGCCGATTGGTAGTGGTGTGCATGCATGCACGAGAGAAAGTCAGTGGTACAATTATAAAGAGAAGATGGCTGTGTGGGTGTAAAAGAGTAGGTGAGGTCATAATCAATGTAAAGTTGAATTCAAATATTTGAATAAGAGATCATGATGTTTGAAACCCATGGATGCATGAATATAACTGAGATATGTGCGATGTGGTTTGAAAACGAGCATGATATACTGTATGCACATTGAACAAGGTCAGACTGATTTGAATTTGAGATACCGATGGTAGACATTGTTTGGCCACATTGCATCCGTGCATGGACATAGTATTCTAATTGGAGATGATGGGTGGCTTTCGCATCAATATCTATATCTACACCCCTATATATTATATTATATATTTTTTATATAGTGTGCGAATAACTTTAACTTTGAAAGATGGTCGTTGGATGAAGCCAACCCAACGGTGCAGAGATGGCAAATTCGAGCACTACTGGCCGTTGGATATCATCTACATTCCACCAGATTTTCCCACATGTACAATCTAGAAGACTCCATGGTTGAACTTAAGCATAATGCACAAACCTCAAAACACAAGCACTTCTTCTTTGTTATAGAATCTTTCGTATCATAATTGACCAAATGTTTTTCTACATGATTTTCTATTATTTGTTTTTTACTTTGTGCTTTGCAACGCACAATTCCATGAATCTTAAAATAGATTAGCCTTAATTTCTTATAAAAACTAGACGATTTTGAATGAGATGAACCATAAGAATTAAATGAACATCTACATCATGCATATATGACTCAAAGCTTACATGCTATAATGTGGTATTTGTTCATAATTTGGTTGCCAAAACTCATGCGTGCAAGTACCTTACTAGTCTAAATGGTGTTTGTGTGTGTGTTGTGCGTGTTAAACACATTGTACATAGTATCATACATGGTTTAGATTCTTAACATCTAGCTAGAGTATATGTACTACGATTTGAATTCAACATAAAATGGATATATATATATATATTTACATGTAGTTCGTACTTATATAGGAATCTACTACTCCTATATTCATGTCATGTGTTGTGAAGATATTATTTAGATGGTTGTATAACTAAGCCGAGTACAATCCCATTCAAACAGGGAAAATGTACACAAATTTAGTCCATATGCTAGACAACACGAATTGTTTTTTTATTGTTGAGGGAAGTGCAAATTTATTTGGTATTGTACACGTTATGTTTGTTGTCCCGATATTTTTAGCTTTTTTGTTGTTGTATTTGAATGCATTTATAGTAATATAGTAAAACGGGACATGGCTCTCTCTAGTGATGAGGTGTGAATTGTCTTTTGTTTGTACACGTTAAGCTTGTTCTCCCGAAATTTCAAGCCGCGCCTTGTTATGCCGAAATTTCTAGTTATCATCTCGGTCTATCGTGCTGCGAAACTCCCGCCTCTTCAAGCCGTGCCTTGTTACCCCAAAATATTTAAGATATATCTTTGTCTCATTGTGATCCAAAAATTCCCTCCATCTCAACCCGCGCCTTGCTATCCCAAAAATACAAAACGCGCGAAAACTCCCACCTCCTACAAAATCCCGACACGCGAAATGCCCATGATACCCCTGAACCAAAAGAACCGCCTAGCTCAAATCGGTGGGGTACTTTCGTAACTTACCCCACATTTCAGACAAGCGCGTCCCTATGGTTCCCCCCTCCCATCCCATCAGCCGGCCCATTCGAACACCGAGGCCGCGAAAACTCATGAAGCCCCACATCCTCCTCCGTCCGCCACTCAGTCGGAGCCTCTTCCCTGACAACGTCATCCACAGCAACACCTCGACGTCCCTCATCCACCGCACCGGATGAGGATCCGTCGTCGATCTCGTCGTCCCGCCGGTTCAGCCACCCCTTCCTCCACCTCCAAGGAGTTGCCTCGATGTTCCCCTCGTCTTTCACGCCACCTCCATTCAAACACCATCGTCGTCACCTCCACCACCAGAAGAGCAACATCATCATCGATTCCTCAGATGAAGCGAAGGCCTAATCGGCGCCACCAAAGAGGTTCTAGACTAATCGTCGCATATTCTTGTTGATTCGATCTCACGGTGCTGCCGGCGCTCGGTCCCGAGCCGACATGGCGCGGCTCCATTCACGGTAGGATCGCTGACCACTTCCTCCACGGTGTCGCTCCCTCAGCTGCGACGTCCACATCAGTAGGACCTGCTGCTGCTTTGGCTCTCACTCGCGCTGCTGCTCTGCTCTTGCTCTCGGTCCCCTGCCTGGTCTGCTCTTGCTCTTGCTCTTGCTCGTGTTGCTGCTCTCGCTCTTGCTCTTGCTTGTGTTGCTGCTCTCACTCTTCCTCTTGCTTGCGCTACTACTCCAATTTAGCTACACTTCAGTCGACTGAATCAACTTTTGGGTCAGTCAATTTTCAGGGGGTGGAGGGGCTCGCTGGAGTTAAGGAAGAACAAGCCGCAGCGGGTAGCGGGGCTCGCTAGAGAGGTACCCCGTTATCTATCTTAGGGTTCAGGGTGGGGGCGGTGGTGGGGCGGTGGCGTGGGGATGACCGGAGAAAAAGCTCAGCACGGGGGGCCAAGAGGGATGGTCGGGGTGGCGGTGGACCGGCGGGTAGGAGTGGTTTTGGGGCAGGTGGGGCGGCAACGCGGCGTGGAAGCGCCACCGGCCGGCGGTTTGGCCGGTGGGGGCTGGCGGCTCAAGGGGGTGGAGGTTGAAGATGAACTGCATGCCCTTGATTTCGTATCCAACGGCTGGAAAATCGACTGGCCAGAGATGAAAAAGTCAGTCGACTCTGCCCGCTGCTCTACTCTTGCGCGCGCTGCTACTGCACGAGCAGCAAATACTACTCTTGCTCGAGCCCCTGCAGCTGCTACCCGTGATGCTGCTACACGACCATCTGCCCTGGCTCTCGCATGCACTGCTGCTCCTGGTGCTGCTGCTACTGCTTTTCTGCTACTAGTGTGTTCAATTTCCACAGTAAAATTCAGTTTCGACAGCAAAATTCAGTTTCGATAGTTAAATTCAGTTTTGATAGTTAAGTTCAGAGATGAGCGTCTGATGTATTCTACATCTAGCACTTTGTGGTTATGTACTTTATGTCATCTATTGGAGATGCTATTAGAATTCCACTTAGGTTAACGTTGTCTCTCTTGTCCTATTTCAGCCTCGCCATCGTACAACTCACCAGAGCTGCTCCAATGATGAAACCCTCCATCACAGTGGAGCAGTACCCCAGGCTCCATCTCCAGACGCCTAAGATCTTCTTCCCCTCCTCCAGCAGCCAAATCAGCTGGAGCATCCTCACCGACCAACCTAGTCACGCCGAGATCGACATGGCTTCGCCAAAGAGGTTGTACACTTGTTACATCTCTCTTTTACTCTACATGTTATATATATTGTCCACTGAGCACACGTAGTAACGTGAAATACGATTAGTTTCTCCTACTATATGACAAGCAGTGAGGTACCGGGCAACTTAGCTATCCATGATGGACTCTCTTGAATGCCATCATTATTTATCTCTGCATGTTTGAGTTGTGTATTTGTAGATGGGCCTGGGAGTTGAGCTAGTAGGGTAGTGACCTGGGTCCAAAGTACTAGAAGTAGCACAAAAACATTTTTTGAGTGTAGGCTTTTCCCTGCTCAAGCCGGCCTACTAGAATCGCTAGTGCTTGAAAGTTAAAGTGAAGGAAAAACATAGGAATTGGAACGTTTCATATGGTATTACTATTCATCCATTTGGTTCAAAGGAATGGAGCAAAGGAAAACTGTAGGATTTGTTCCTTTAGTGTCTCCTTGAAAGAAAAACCATAGGAATTTTAATATCCACTTGTCCTCCTTTGCAAATTCCTATTCATGAAGCACAACACTAAGAGATAGTAGCATAATAGAATTATAACCGTACATTTTGTTGTTGTTTGATTTAACCTCCCCATGCTTCTTTGCATCATGTGATCTTCCAATTCTTGTGAACCAAACACCCAGATTGGCAGAAATCCTGCGTCTTTAAATTCTCTATTTTGCACGTGCATTCCTATCCTATTCCTGTGTATTTCCTATCCCTGCATTGTTAGAATCCTCAAATTCAAACAAGCCCTTACACAATTACTTCTATTACAGATATGTGTCAAAGAAAACCTTATGTGGTTTGTTCCGCTCATGCTGTGATGTGTTCCACCCCAGCTCAGCTGCTCCAACGATGGAAGGGTTCACCATAGCAGGGATCCGCTCTCCAGACTGTCTTTCGCCACCTCAGATCTTCTTCCCCGCGGCAGCCACGACAGCTACATTACCATCATCAACTAAGCAGATGACCTTGAGGACTACACGGGACCGCAAGACAGGTCACACTCTTCCATGTCTGCTTACGTTATGCATCGCTTAATATGATGACATGCTACTTTATCGTCTTGTTCACCTATTAGACTCCGAGTCATGTCCAAACTAATGTTGAAACTTGAGTTTTTAAATGGTTGTGGGGTACATATTGGGCCAGCAATCAGTACTATCTTTCTACTATCTGGTTAATCTTGGGTGTCTACTATGAGTTTCATGTTGGGTGCAAACAAACATTAAAGGAGCCATTATCTGTATTTTTTAACTAAAGCTATTATCAGCCTGCTACCATTGGTTTTGGGTCTATCCACGGTTTGCTACCATCACTCTAGATTTTTGCATGCACCCCTTACATAATCTCACTATGTTTTGTTCCTATGCATGTTAGTTATTGTACACAATGGAACTGAACATGTAGAGCAAAAGAGACGAGCCTTGCGTGGCAATAAAATTTCATGCAGACATTGCTCCATGGTGGGCGCAAAGGCAGCCCCCCCCCCCCTGCACCCATTTTGGATTGTAATCAAGAGGAAGATAACTGTATTGAGGGGGATTCAGAAGGAGAAGACCACTCCTATTTACCCCCTGAGGTCTTCGCTCTAACTTGGCATGATGATGTTGGTAATATCATGCATATGGTGCCTTGCATTGCTTACTTTATACATCAAAAATGTCATCTGCTTAGTTTAGACATGCTTTGCGTGAATGCCATCTGTTTAGTTTCTTTATCGTATATGTGAATCATGCAATGCCATCTTGTTTAGCCATGCATCATATATGCGAATTTTGCAATGCCACCATGGTTAGCCAGTCATCTTATATGTGAATTATATCATGCCATCATTTTTTTATTATGTATTACATTTGTCAACAATTTTAGTACATTCAACTACGCTTCCTGTCCATCAGCCATTCGACACGGTCATGGAAAAAATCTGGAGTGGAAACAAGGTCTTCAGAGCAGAAAATGCTATCTAACGAAGCGCGTGTCTTGCTGGTTACAGATATCTCCTCAGAGGAGGATTCAGAGACAGATGACCAGTCCTATTCCCCCCCCCCAAGGTGCATGCTCTAACTTGGCAGGGTTATGTTGCTCATATCGTGCGTATGGTGTCTTGCATTGTTATGTCATTTGTTTAGTTTAGACATGCTTTGTTTGAATGCCACATGTTTAGTGTCTAATTACCATATATGTGAATTATGCAATGCCATCTTGTTGCAAGACATTATATATGTGAATTATGCAATGTTATCTTATTGCAAGGCATTATGTATGTGAATTATGCAATGCCATGATGTTTAGCCAAGCGTCATATATGTGAATTATGCAATGCCATCTTGTTGCAAGACATTATATATGTGAATTATGCAATGTTATCTTATTGCAAGGCATTATGTATGTGAATTATGCAATGCCATGATGTTTAGCCAAGCGTCATATATGTGAATTATTTCATGCCGTCCTTTTTTTGTATTTCTCATTGCATTGGTCAACAATGTTTGTATATTCAACTGCTCTTCCTGTGCATCAGCCATTTGAATTGGTGATGGAGAAATCTGGAGTGAAAACAAGGTCTTCAGAGCAGACAATGCGACCCGCTGAAAAGAATTTCTTGCTGGTTACAGATAGCTCCTCAAAGGAGGATTCAGATGTAGATGACCAGTCCTATTATCCCCCTGAGGTGTATGCTCAAACTTGTCAGGGTTATATTACTCATATCATGCATATGTTGTACTGCAATGCTTAGTTTTTACATCATATACAGAATATTGAATGCCATCTCCTTAGTTGACACATCATATATCTGATTGCCCTCTGCTCACTTGCTTAGGATATAAATCATATATTTGAATTATATCATGCCATGATGTTTACATAGATAGCATGTATCTGATTTATGGCATGCCAACCCATTTCTAAAGACATAATATAGTTATATCATCTCATCCTGTTTACATAGTCATCATATTTTGAATTATGTCATTCTATCCGTGAATTATATCATGCCATCATGTTTCCATCAACAACATGTTTGTGAATTATGGCATGGCAACCACTTTAATAGACACAACATAGTTATATCATGTCATCCTGTTTACATAGTCATCATATGTTGAAGTATGTCGTTCTATCTTGTTTAGTTAGCCATCATACATGTGAAATTGTGTCATGCTATATGAAATTATGTCATGCTATTCTGTTTGGTTAGACAACATAAATGTGAATTATTTCATGCCATGTATTCTTCCCTACTATCCACTTCACCTGTCTATGTTACAATGTTTGTACATTCAATTTCTTTTCTTGTTTATCAGCCATTTGAATTGGAGGGGGTGATGGCAGTATGTGACGCCCGGATAGTTAAGCTACAATAACCATCTGCTAATGATGCCACGTCACTTCGATTACTGTTGCTAATCTCGCGTTAGTTCGAAACTGATTCAAATTCAAATTCCAAAAACAAGTCAAATTTTATTTCTTCAAACTGATAAGGAAAAATGTTCGGTGGGTTGCAAATATTCACTAAGTAATTACCATGTAGGAGGTAACATTAAATGGAATTTTAAATTTTCCCTAGAAATAAATAAAGTGAACAAGCATCCCTTATTATGCCCATTAAAATATGAACTTAATTTCAAACATTTCCGAATAACCCCAAACTTTTTGGAAAACACCCAAAATATCAGGAGGTGATTATGTGTGGAGTTTCAACTTTAACTAAAATCATTTAGTACCTAAACTGAATACAAAATAGTAGATAAATAAGAAAAACAATAAACAAAAAAGAAGTGAAAAACATAATACCTAATCTACTGTACACTTAGGCCCAATTATTACATTAGTAGCCCAGCCCAACTCCCCTTTTTTTTCTTCCTCTGTTCACAGGGCTGGGTGGCCACCGTGCACCCGTCCACGTCGCGGATCGGCCACGTGCTGACCATCTCGTGAATCCCCGTCGTCCTACAAGACCTCCCTCGACGCCGTGGTCAAACCCTAGCCCACTCTCTCCCCCCTCCCTCGCGCCGCTTTCTTCCCGCATCGCTCAGCCAACACCGTCATCGCCATGGCCATCATTATTCCCGCGCGCACCGAGCTCCCCGCCGGCTGAGATCACACCTGGAGCATCGCCTGCATGGTCCGCGTCGACTGGAAGGACTGGATCGAGATGGAGTGGACCACATCACCGGGATCGACCTCATCCCCTTCCTTCGGTCGTCGCCGTTCAACCTCGTCGATCGCCGTCGTCTGCGCTTCTAAACCTTCGCCGAGCCACTCGTGTGCTCCGATGTGAGCGCCTGCACCTTTCTCCTTCTGGACTAGCTTGGATTCGAGCTCGAGCACGCCACCGCCGTAGCCATAGCTCCCTTGTCCGCCATGGCCGGAGCTCGTTCGAGCTGCCGCGCGCTGCTGCTCCCGTGTACGCGTTGCCTGCTGCTCGGTGCTACTAGCCGCGGTTGTTGCTCAAGCTGCCGCTGCTCGCCCGCGTCCACCCGCGTGTGCCCCCGCCTGCCCCGCAGTTGCAGACGCTCGTCCGTTGCTGCAGCCGTCGCCCCGGCCGACCCTTGCCCACGCCGTAGGGACGTTCGCCCCCTTCGTCGTCCGCCCCACACCGCGGCCCGGCTCCCTCTGCTCTGCCCTGCGGACCACCTCGCCCCGCAGCCTACTGTTGTGGCCTTCTCCGCCGCGGCTGCCGCTCCCTACTGCTGCTCTGCCCGCTGCACTCGGCTGCAGCTCCTCTGCTACAGTAACGTTCAGTTACTGTAGCTGCAGCTAGCTTTGGCAAATTCACATTGGGTAGCCCCTTTGACAGCCAATAAACATCCACAAGGCAAGTTCTTATGTGGATAAAAATAATTTGGGCAGAGAGTACACTTGAAAATCTTCATTTTACCCCATTGCACCAAATCCATTTGATGGATGGATTAAATTCTATGAAATTCACAAATTGCTGTTTTCTTTTAACATAGAACATACTTAACCCCTAGCAGCGTGTGTGTGCTGTGTAGGTGTGTGTGCGCCGTGCATGTGGCCGGCTGTGCCCAGTAATGGCCGGCCCTTACATAGATTAGTACTACTATAATAGGTCTTAATTAGAGCTAAGTTAGTCTAGTAGTAGATGACATGTAGGCTCTCATTAAATAAATTAGACTTATTTAATTGTTTAGATAAATAGTCTATGACATGTGGGTCACACATGCCCTTTTGACTAGTCAAATTGACTTGGCCAGTTCGGATTAAACTAAATATAATAAATCCAGAAATTTCAGAAAATACCTAAAACTTTGGAAAATCATAGAAAATTAACCATAACTCCGATGGAAAAACTTTGTACATGAAAGTTGCTCAAAACGACGAGACGAATCCGGATACGCAGTCCGTTCGTCCGCCACTCCCCCCTAACCTATCGAACTCGCAACTTTCCCCCTCCGGCTCCTCTGCCCGAAAACACGAAACACCGGGGATATTTTCCCGGATGTTTCCCCCCTTCACCGGTATCACCTATCCCTGCGTTAGGTCACCTCTAGCACCGCATTCGTCATGTTATGCTTTGATTACTCTGTTATTTATTATGTTCCCCCTCCGTTACTTTTTCCGGTAGACCCCGAGGCCACTGCCGGTACCCCCTGTGATCGACTACGGTGTTGACGACCCCTCTCTCTTGCCAGAGCAACCAGGCAAGCCCCCCCTTTGATCACCAGATATCGCCTACTCTTCTCTATACTGCTTGCATTAGAGTAGTGTAGCATGTTACTGCTTTCCGTTAATCCTATTCTGATGCATAGCCTGTCATTGCTGCTACAGTCATTGATACCTTACCCGCAATCCTAAATGCTTAGTATAGGATGCTAGTGTTCCATCAGTGACCCTACATTCTTGTCAGTCTGCCTTGCTATACTATCGGGCCGCGATCACTTGGGAGGTGATCACGGGTATATACTATACATACATACATACTATACAGATGGTGACTAAAGTCGGGTCAGCTCATTGAGTACCCGCAAGTGATTCTGACGAGGGGGCTGAAAGGACAGGTGGCTCCATCCCGGTAGAGGTGGGCCTGGGTTCCCGACGGCCCTCGACTGTTACTTTGTGGCGGAGCGGCAGGGCAGGTTGAGACCACCTAGGAGAGAGGTGGGCCTGGCCCTGTTCGGCGTTCGCGGATACTTAACACGCTTAACGAGATCTTGGTATTTGATCTGAGTCGGCTACGAGCCTATACGCACTAACCATCTACGTGGGAGTAGTTATGGGTATCCCGACGTCGTGGTATCAGCCGAAGCACTTCAGACGTCAGCGACGGAGCGGCGCGCGCCGAATTGGACTGGAACGCCACTAGGCTAGGTCTGCTTTCGGCCGCCCTCGCAACGTGCAGGTGTGCTATGGGCGATGGGCCCAGACCCCTGTGCGCTTAGGTTTAGACCGGCGTGCTGGCCTCTCTGTTTTGCCTAGGTGGGGCTGCGACGTGTTGATCTTCCGCGGCCGGGCATGACCCAGGAAAGTGTGTCCGGCCAAATGGGATCAAGCGTGTTGGGTTATGTGGTGCACCCCTGCAGGGAAGTTAATCTATTCGAATAGCCGTGATCTTCGGTAACAGGACGACTTGGAGTTGTACCTTGACCTTATGACAACTAGAACCGGATACTTAATAAAACACACCCTTCCAAGTTCCACAGACAACCCGGTGATCGCTTTTCCGCAGGGCGACGAGGAGAGGATCGCCAGGTAGGGTTATGCTATGCGATGCTACTGGAGATGCTACTTGGAGATGCTATTTGGAGATGCTACTTGGAGATGCTACTTGGAGGACTTCAATCTACCCTCTTCTACATGCTGTAAGGCGGAGGCTGCCAGAAGCGTAGTCTTCGACAGGATTAGCTATCCCCCTCTTATTCTGGCATTCTGCAGTTCAGTCCACTGATATGGCCTCCTTACACATATACCCATGCATATGTAGTGTAGCTCCTTGCTTGCGAGTACTTTGGATGAGTACTCACGGTTGCTTTTCTCCCTCTTTTCCCCCTTTCCCTTCTACCTGGTTGTCACAACCAGATGCTGGAGCCCTGGAGCCAGACGCCACCATCGACGACGACCCCCTACTACACCGGAGGTGCCTACTACTACGTGCAGCCCGCTGACGACGACCAAGAGTAGTTAGGAGGATCCCAGGCAGGAGGCCTGCGCCTCTTTCGATCTGTATCCCAGTTTGTGCTAGCCTTCTTAAGGCAAACTTGTTTAACTTATGTCTGTACTCAGATATTGTTGCTTCCGCTGACTCGTCTATGATCGAGCACTTGTATTCGAGCCCTCGAGGCCCCTGGCTTGTATTATGATGCTTGTATGACTTATTTTATTTGTAGAGTTGTGTTGTGATATCTTCCCGTGAGTCCCTGATCTTGATCGTACACATTTGCGTGCATGAATAGTGTACGATTGAATCGGGGGCGTCACAAGTTGGTATCAGAGCCGACTGCCTGTAGGAATCCCCCTTTCCAACTCCTTGGCCGAAGTCGAGTCTAGTCGTTGAAAAACTTTTACTAACATGGCTGTGTGGCCCATGGGCCCACGTCGCCAATTGGGTGGTATTAGGATCTTTTACTCCTCGACCTTTACTCTGGGAATTCTGAACTCTCTTCTATTCGGGTTAAACGATTTTTACTAAATTCTAACTTTTAGGTTCTCGAAAATACTTTCTACCGGAGGGGCCCTTCAGTCCGGATGATCACCGACTGCACCAGAAGATTTCGGAGATACTCTTTGATATTCTCTCGAGACTTTGTGCCCATCGCTTTTGCTATTCCCGACCACCGATAAATCCGTATGGAAAACTACTTACACTTGCCATTCATACGATCATTCCCCATTGATCTTGTTATTACAAGATACCCTGAAGTTTTCTCTATTGTTCCGAGAATACTTTGTGCCTACTGCCTAGCAGTTCTTTGCCACATGAATACCCCTTCAAATAATTTCTCGCACTTATCGAGTATCCACTCATCCCCAGTTGATTCATGTATTTCACAAAAGTCTTCAAAATACCATTCGACCTTCCGAAAATCCTCAGCAACCTATTGCTCTGGAATTTCTTGTTTGCTTTCATTATGATTAATCCCATAAGTATAGAAATCTTATTGACATTCCTTGTCATTATCATTTTGAGTCTGTTGACTCAATATGTTGCGAATACACGCAATCATCATTGATCCTTATAAATTACCTTTCCGGCTGAGCTTCCATTCTTTTAACTGGAATTGGTTCTCGACCAATCCAATTGTCGTTGATTGTACCCTAAGGCTATTCAACTTACCCATTCCTAATCAGAGCATTGCTTCTGATCCCTTGACATGGAATTCATAATTCCTTTGCAATTAAGCTTTGAATTAGTCAGTTGTTTCTATCTTCTGATCTCCTTGCATTCTTCTTCTTCTGGTTGAGTACCGATACTCACGTCAGCCCCGTTGTGGATCGCCATATCCACTGTTGGATTATTATCCGATAGTGTCCTTCATAATTAATCACCTTGTGAGTTCTTTCTCTGATACATAATGCCTTTGGTAAATTGTATCCTCTCCTTTTTTTTTAACCTTGCTCTGCTTTTGAGCTTGTGTTATTTACCTTGGAAGTTTGTAGAATATGTTCCTTAAATGCCCCAATGGGTTGAACCGATGCCTTCCTTAATCGGTGTGAACTCGAAAGTTTTCACGGGTCATACTGCTCTGGTAATTCACCAGGTAGGTTGTGACACTGGAATCATTTTATCTAGAGCAGGAATGAAAGGTTATACATTGAAGAAGTGGGAGTCGACCTTGAACTCTGTGTTCATGCCCATGGACACGATGTAGATCTTATCATTAAAGCTTCTCTTAAATTAATTATTCCCTTGGTATAAGTTCTTATATCTGGGATCCGGCCTTTTGCAATCGTGGTTCTGACCATGTTCTCCTGTAAATACCTTTTCTCGGACAAGTTTAAGCACTTGTCTTCTACAAAGCAATACCCTATTCCAACCTCTACTTTGATCTGTCGTCGAGTATTACCCCCCTGGAATCTCGAGATTATCATGGAACTGCATAACTTCTTATGAGTTCTTCATCAAGTGCTACCTTCCCACTGATTCCAATTTTTCCACGGGCTCTGAGTTATTAGACACTCAAAGACACCGATAACTGAACCGAGTCCGCACTACGGTTCAACAACTCTCCAGTAAGCTTCTATAAGTACAAGTTTGTACCCGATCACGCCATTCCTAGCCTGTTTGGCTATATCATTATCTTGATGATTTCAAACTGTGCTACCTGGTCCTTATTCTCGGAGCACCAATTTGCGACGATAGCTAAGCTTACGTCGATTTTCCTCGTCATACCATTTCACCTTAAACAACAAACTTGAGTTCGAGTTTGTGTCGTAACTGTGGTTCCAATAACCTCTTGCTTCATCATTCCTTCGGCTTGATGTCGTCGCTGATTGATTACATCTGCATGAAATCTCTCGACAATTGTGTCATGATCATCATCAACCTTATGAGCTCTTCCAGGAATTCAATTGAATTCATGATGGGTAATACCATCCTTGCACCTCGATGATTCCTGTTCTCATCGACCACTTTATTGCCTTCCGTTCAACACAACTTGTTCGTGTTTTGTGTAAACCTTGAGATCCCTGCTACCCAGCAGTTGATCTTCCTTACCTCGGAAGTATTACCATCTCTTTTTGTCAAGAATGTGGTGAGAATTTCACGACCTCTTAAGAATTCTTGATATCATAATACTTCTTGCCATCTTCGTTCATTCCTTGGCCCCCGTATTGTTTTCAACCGGAATACCGACAATTGAGCTATGACGTGTGAATTCAAAACTTCTAGCAAGCCTCTTGCTTTGAAGTGAAATTCTTAGACTATTGATTATTGAATCACCATTCCGACGTTGGTCGTGCAACCCAGCCCATATTTCGGGTGCACCTTTCAACCAATGTTTAATTGTGTATGTTTTCCTCGAGCATACATCATTATACCATTTGAGCTGACAAATGTCATCTTCTTGTTCACATTATCGTGGAAATCCATCCGTTTGGAATTCTCGATGAATTGTCGCTGAGCCCATCAGCCACCTTCTCATCCCCTCCTTGGTTTAATGATGAACTATTGCTTCAGAAACCCGCTCCCATAGTTCATTTCTCGAGAATCTTGCAATGTCATTTCGTCGATTTGTGTTGCACCTTTTCCTCTCGGACCCCCTGAGTCTAAGGTATCATGACACCAATTGGATATGAATCTCGGTCAGATATGATGGTTGGGACAACTTTCCGAGAGTTATGATGTTGATCCTTTGGTGACCCGGTAACCTGATGTCATGCCTAGCACCCCCCCCCCGGCTGGAGGACCTATCCTTATAGATTCCTTTTCAGCAAGGTTATCCGTTCATCCATGAGGAAATTGTAAGACTTATTCTACAAGTTATTCCTGATGGATCCTTCGTGTTTCCAAAGTCTGATCTTCACATGAAGACCATGTCAATGCTATCTCGAAGCATGTCTGCGATACTCTGATTTTCAACAAGAACATCCGAAGCCCAATGCTAAATGTTTCTTGCTCAATTATCCGAACACCGTTGTATGGGTAATGTCATGAAATTTCTCTCCCCTTACCTAAAGGGTTTTCTACATTATATCCTGTCATGGATATCATGCTCTGCTTATCCTTGGGAAGGATATACCCCCAAAATATGTGTTTAAACACATTTTTCCTTTCCATTGTTCTGTTTAACCTAATGATCACATTTTCCTTTCCATGGGTCTGTTTGACCCTTCTTGTGACCTATATAATCTAAGCAGTGATAATCCCCTGCTTAGGTAAGCACCTCGTTGTACCACTCTGTAAGTAAGACCCTATTACTATTGTTGATGACATTCCGGTAACCACCGATGGACGAGAACCTTGCCTATTGGTCCGCCTCGTTCAACGAGCAGGAAAATGGTTCTCTTCGACCCTCGCCCTTGGTACCTATGTTGTTGCCGACATGACCCTCAGACTCTCCTCTGACATGCCTAGCTTACATGATCGAGCAAGATGTCACCAACCTTTCTACTTTTAACCACATGGTGGGCCCATAACCCACAGTTCCACAGGATCGGAACCAGACTCTCCTGTACACCCCCTATTCCCAAAGTTATTCCTCGTGCATGGACTCGTATGTAATCCACGGGCCACTGTCCTAGTGATCTATTCTGGTATCAGACGCAATACTTACTCTCGCTACTCTGAACCCCTTTCTCACTCTCGTACAGGCTTCGAGCAACTATCTATCCGCTTGGAGCCTATTATGGTACCTTCGTACCTTACTCTCGAGGTATTTCATATGTTCAACTCGAGTGATAATCTTATACTAATTCATGGGTTAACCCCAGATTGTTTCCCTCAAAAGCATTATGTCGTAGTGAGCTGCCCCTTATCTTTTCGTAAGTACGATGGAGTTCCCGAAGAAATGATGACAAGTTTATCATGATGCATCGGAATAAAGGATTGAAGACATCAACGAAAGGGATTAACTTCTTCGAGAAGATCCGTTAGAATGTCGTAACCAGAACTTTCCCCTTACTCCCCTCTTAAATCTCGGGACGAGATTTCTTGTAGTGGAGGAGAATTGTGACGCCCGGATAGTTAAGCTACAATAACCATCTGCTAATGATGCCACGTCACTTCGATTACTGTTGCTAATCTCGCGTTAGTTCGAAACTGATTCAAATTCAAATTCCAAAAACAAGTCAAATTTTATTTCTTCAAACTGATAAGGAAAAATGTTCGGCGGGTTGCAAATATTCACTAAGTAATTACCATGTAGGAGGTAACATTAAATGGAATTTTAAATTTTCCCTAGAAATAAATAAATTGAACAAGCATCCCTTATTATGCCCATTAAAATATGAACTTAATTTCAAACATTTCCGAATAACCCCAAACTTTTTGGAAAACACCCAAAATATCAGGAGGTGATTATGTGTGGAGTTTCAACTTTAACTAAAATCATTTAGTACCTAAACTGAATACAAAATAGTAGATAAATAAGAAAAACAATAAACAAAAAAGAAGTGAAAAACATAATACCTAATCTACTGTACACTTAGGCCCAATTATTACATTAGTAGCCCAGCCCAACTCCCCTTTTTCTTCTTCCTCTGTTCACAGGGCTGGGTGGCCACCGTGCACCCGTCCACGTCGCGGATCGGCCACGTGCTGACCATCTCGTGAATCCCCGTCGTCCTACAAGACCTCCCTCGACGCCGTGGTCAAACCCTAGCCCACTCTCTCCCCCCTCCCTCGCGCCGCTTTCTTCCCGCATCGCTCAGCCAACGCCGTCATCGCCATGGCCATCATTATTCCCGCGCACACCGAGCTCCCCGCCGGCTGAGATCACACCTGGAGCATCGCCTGCCTCGTCCGCGTCGACTGGAAGGACTGGATCGAGATGGAGTGGACCACATCACCGGGATCGACCTCATCCCCTTCCTTCTGTCGTCGCCGTTCAACCTCGTCGATCGCCGTCGTCTGCGCTTCTAAACCTTCGCCGAGCCACTCGTGTGCTCCGATGTGAGCGCCTGCACCTTTCTCCTTCTGGACTAGCTTGGATTCGAGCTCGAGCACGCCACCGCCGTAGCCATAGCTCCCTTGTCCGCCATGGCCGGAGCTCGTTCGAGCTGCCGCACGCTGCTGCTCCCATGTACGCGCTGCCTGCTGCTCGGTGCTACTAGCCGCGGTTGTTGCTCAAGCTGCCGCTGCTCGCCTGCGTCCACCCGCGTGTGCCCCCGCCTGCCCCGCAGTTGCAGACGCTCGTCCGTTGCTGCAGCCGTCGCCCCGGCCGACCCTTGCCCACGCCGTAGGGACGTTCGCCCCCTTCGTCGTCCGCCCCACACCGCGGCCCGGCTCCCTCTGCTCCGCCCTGCGGACCACCTCGCCCCGCAGCCTACTGTTGTGGCCTTCTCCGCCGCGGCTGCCGCTCCCTACTGCTGCTCTGCCCGCTGCACTCGGCTGCAGCTCCTCTGCTACAGTAACGTTCAGTTACTGTAGCTGCAGCTAGCTTTGGCAAATTCACATTGGGTAGCCCCTTTGACAGCCAATAAACATCCACAAGGCAAGTTCTTATGTGGATAAAAATAATTTGGGCAGAGAGTACACTTGAAAATCTTCATTTTACCCCATTGCACCAAATCCATTTGATGGATGGATTAAATTCTATGAAATTCACAAATTGCTGTTTTCTTTTAACATAGAACATACTTAACCCCTAGCAGCGTGTGTGTGCTGTGTAGGTGTGTGTGCGCCGTGCATGTGGCCGGCTGTGCCCAGTAATGGCCGGCCCTTACATAGTTTAGTACTACTATAATAGGTCTTAATTAGAGCTAAGTTAGTCTAGTAGTAGATGACATGTAGGCTCTCATTAAATAAATTAGACTTATTTAATTGTTTAGATAAATAGTCTATGACATGTGGGTCACACATGCCCTTTTGACTAGTCAAATTGACTTGGCCAGTTCGGATTAAACTAAATATAATAAATCCAGAAATTTCAGAAAATACCTAAAACTTTGGAAAATCATAGAAAATTAACCATAACTCCGATGGAAAAACTCTGTACATGAAAGTTGCTCAAAACGACGAGACAAATCCGGATACGCAGTCCGTTCGTCCGCCACTCCCCCCTAACCTATCGAACTCGCAACTTTCCCCCTCTGGCTCCTCTGCCCGAAAACACGAAACACCGGGGATATTTTCCCGGATGTTTCCCCCCTTCACCGGTATCACCTATCCCTGCGTTAGGTCACCTCTAGCACCGCATTCGTCATGTTATGCTTTGATTGCTCTGTTATTTATTATGTTCCCCCTCCGTTACTTTTTCCGGTAGACCCCGAGGCCACTGCCGGTACCCCCTGTGATCGACTACGGTGTTGACGACCCCTCTCTCTTGCCAGAGCAACCAGGCAAGCCCCCCCTTTGATCACCAGATATCGCCTACTCTTCTCTATACTGCTTGCATTAGAGTAGTGTAGCATGTTACTGCTTTCCGTTAATCCTATTCTGATGCATAGCCTGTCATTGCTGCTACAGTCATTGATACCTTACCCGCAATCCTAAATGCTTAGTATAGGATGCTAGTGTTCCATCAGTGACCCTACATTCTTGTCAGTCTGCCTTGCTATACTATCGGGCCGTGATCACTTGGGAGGTGATCACGGGTATATACTATACATACATACATACTATACAGATGGTGACTAAAGTCGGGTCAGCTCCTTGAGTACCCGCAAGTGATTCTGACGAGGGGGCTGAAAGGACAGGTGGCTCCATCCCGGTAGAGGTGGGCCTGGGTTCCCGACGGCCCTCGACTGTTACTTTGTGGCGGAGCGGCAGGGCAGGTTGAGACCACCTAGGAGAGAGGTGGGCCTGGCCCTGTTCGGCGTTCGCGGATACTTAACACGCTTAACGAGATCTTGGTATTTGATCTGAGTCGGCTACGAGCCTATACGCACTAACCATCTACGTGCGAGTAGTTATGGGTATCCCGACGTCGTGGTATCAGCCGAAGCACTTCAGACGTCAGCGACGGAGCGGCGCGCGCCGAATTGGACTGGAACGCCACTAGGCTAGGTCTGCTTTCGGCCGCCCTCGCAACGTGCAGGTGTGCTATGGGCGATGGGCCCAGACCCCTGTGCGCTTAGGTTTAGACCGGCGTGCTGGCCTCTCTGTTTTGCCTAGGTGGGGCTGCGACGTGTTGATCTTCCGCGGCCGGGCATGACCCAGGAAAGTGTGTCCGGCCAAATGGGATCAAGCGTGTTGGGTTATGTGGTGCACCCCTGCAGGGAAGTTAATCTATTCGAATAGCCGTGATCTTCGGTAACAGGACGACTTGGAGTTGTACCTTGACCTTATGACAACTAGAACCGGATACTTAATAAAACACACCCTTCCAAGTTCCACAGACAACCCGGTGATCGCTTTTCCGCAGGGCGACGAGGAGAGGATCGCCAGGTAGGGTTATGCTATGCGATGCTACTGGAGATGCTACTTGGAGATGCTATTTGGAGATGCTACTTGGAGATGCTACTTGGAGGACTTCAATCTACCCTCTTCTACATGCTGTAAGGCGGAGGCTGCCAGAAGCGTAGTCTTCGACAGGATTAGCTATCCCCCTCTTATTCTGGCATTCTGCAGTTCAGTCCACTGATATGGCCTCCTTACACATATACCCATGCATATGTAGTGTAGCTCCTTGCTTGCGAGTACTTTGGATGAGTACTCACGGTTGCTTTTCTCCCTCTTTTCCCCCTTTCCCTTCTACCTGGTTGTCGCAACCAGATGCTGGAGCCCTGGAGCCAGACGCCACCATCGACGACGACCCCCTACTACACCGGAGGTGCCTACTACTACGTGCAGCCCGCTGACGACGACCAAGAGTAGTTAGGAGGATCCCAGGCAGGAGGCCTGCGCCTCTTTCGATCTGTATCCCAGTTTGTGCTAGCCTTCTTAAGGCAAACTTGTTTAACTTATGTCTGTACTCAGATATTGTTGCTTCCGCTGACTCGTCTATGATCGAGCACTTGTATTCGAGCCCTCGAGGCCCCTGGCTTGTATTATGATGCTTGTATGACTTATTTTATTTGTAGAGTTGTGTTGTGATATCTTCCCGTGAGTCCCTGATCTTGATCGTACACATTTGCGTGCATGAATAGTGTACGATTGAATCGGGGGCGTCACACAGTATCTATGGGAGTAAAAACACGGTCTTCAGAAAAGATCGTGCTACTGGTCGATACACATAGAACCACGGTTGTACTTGCCCAAGAACCAGCCCCACCACACATAACCCAGACTCACGCAGATTGTACCCCTACCCAGTTGGATAGAGAACCAGCTACACCCCTTCTAACCCCAACCCCAACAGATAGTAACCCAGTTCCAGTTGACACAGCACCATCTCCACCATAGAGCACACAAACACGAGCAGTTAGTAAGGCAACTGCAGTGCCCAAAGCACGAGGACCACCACTCCGAACCCCAAGTCAACGCTTAATGAAGAAGAACAATTGTTCTCAGATCAGGTTTCGTAGCTATGGTTCATACTCCTATGCTCTTGCATCACTATATTTACTCATACCAACTAATTTCAAATTTGAAGGATGCAATTGAAACTCCAATGGTGCAACAGGTATAAACCTGTTTCTTTAATGTGTTTTCTATTGTAACTTGCTCTATGTTGATTTTAGTTTCAATTGAATAAACAACTATGTTCTCATGCCATGCACATTACAAGTGTTGTTATTGCTGTGTAGTTTCCCACACTTATATTCTGTCTATGCTGCTTTGTCTTAAATACATATGATTTGAACTGTCTCTATCTTGATTTGGCAACATAAACTAGAATGATATAGACCATACAGTGACCATACTACATA
The DNA here is from genome assembly GCF_002162155.2 of Triticum dicoccoides. NCBI lineage: Eukaryota > Viridiplantae > Streptophyta > Magnoliopsida > Poales > Poaceae > Triticum > Triticum dicoccoides. Next base: position 378,818,813 of record NC_041389.1, on the reverse strand, counting down.
GATATATGTTTGTTTCATGATGTTATCCTGTCCACCTTACTACTGAACTGGTTTACCAAAATGAGTTTCATATACAATATGGTAAACTTGTGATGAGTCTATTTGTTTCTCTTTTAGAATGCGGATAAAATATTGGAGAAGAGTACCCCATTATGCAATGGTAAATGAAGTAATGCATATAAAGTTCAAGATAATGAGACATCCATGTTGGTCTCCAAGAAAGCTGGTAAAAACTATATTGAAGACATTGAGACCACCCCAAAGTCATGTCTTGATGTAGTGTTCGAGTTACTGGCTACTACTGCTGGCACCAGCTCTTTGAACTCGATGGCTAAATCAGTTCGGCTTCTTGAGTTTCAACTTCAAGTTGAAATACATCGATCAGATGTTATGCGATAGGAAGCCCAAGGACTGAGGAAGTCCCTGTAGAATTCAGATGCATACTTTCTGGTGCAACAGCAAGTGCTGGAGGATTTAAGCACCAAACCAGAGAAAGTTAATAAGCTTGATAAGCATCTTGACAGCATTATGGGTACCCAGGATATTGTTTCTTGAGCTCTTCTAAAGTGGTTCAGTTCTAGACATGTTTTGATGCGGCGTTTATTTGCACTGGTCGCGAACTTTGACAACCAGTGTATGTGATATGTTGCTTTGTTCCCTATATTTGCACTGGTGGCGATCTTTGATGCCCACTGGATGTAATATGTGCAATAGTTGTGATATCGTAGCGTAAGTTGCTTGCTTATTTATTTCCTTCTTGTCTTGTTTATTTCTTTGCTTGTAGTTAGTGCAGTTCTTTTTTCGCGGTTTGCTAGTCGAGGCAATAACCTATTTTTAAAAATTAGGCCACAATAACCATGGGCTTCATATTTACTATAGTGACCCTGGGCCTCCTACGGGTCGTAGAAACAATGGTCCTTCTACCGGCCGTAGAAACAATGGGCCTTCTACGGGCCATTGAAACAATGGGCCTTCTATGGGCCATTGAAACAATGGGCCTTCTACGGGCCGTATCATCAATGGGCCTTCTACGGGCCAATAACAGACCACATTATGGGCCGTAAATGGGCTAGAGTTGGAATCGTCCGTTCATGGGCCGACTATAACGGGTCGTCGTTAATCGGCCGTATTTGATGACACTATGAAAACGACCCAACAGATTAACGGGCCACAAGCAGGCCGACTGTAACCACGGGCTGAATTTGGCCCACAAGCAGAAAGGGTCAATAACGGGCTGTAAGTAACCGAATGCTAGAAATGAGCCCAAGAATAAATGGGCCGTGAGAAGGCCGAAAGATAACATGGACTGGAAACGGCCCAATGGAATAATGGGCCATTAATGGGTACAAAGTGATACACTGTTCATTACAGGCCAGTTTCACCACGGGCCGTTAAAGGGCCAAGAGTTACAAAGGGCCTCATATGGGCCGAAAGACGTCATGGGCCATACATGGGCCGGAAGTTATAATGGGCTGGAATCATATTGGATGACCCAGATGATGCTACTGGGCCTAATTCGGATAGGCCTTAACGGGCCCTGGGTTAGCGGGCTGTAAATGGGCTATATGCGAACAGACCGTTAACAGGCTTTCCGTGAGTCGGCCCGCTACCTTTTGACCAAGTCAAACAGGCTGGCCTTTTCACAGGAATGGGCCTTTGTTGGTCCATGACACGTGTCGACGTATCATAGGCGCCTTTGGTCCAATGAGTGGAGGACATCTATCCCAACGGTGAACCGACACGTGGTTCCTCTGGCCAATGAGAAATTTACACGTGGAAAATCCCCATTGGTCATGGATGTTAGCGGGTTATCGGATCCAAAACCGGACCCGATATCTTAAGGGTGACCCATTATGGTGGATGCCACGTGTCGGTCACCCTTGACGAAAGCACTGCCATGACACGCGATTTATCGCCATGGAAGTGGACACTTCCGTCATGATAATTTTGGTAATGTCATGCAACACTTCTACGACAGCACATGTATGACTATCTTGATCCTGTCATAAATTCATCATGGATGTACATGCATGACAACGTGACCTACTATGACAAACACGTATCATCACGAAAGTGTATTTTTTGTAGTGCAAGATCTATTTATGGTTGCGGGGCGCGGGGATCGTGAGGAGAGCGGGACTAGCAAACGACACAAGGGGGATTTACCCAGGTTCGGGCTGCAAAGATGTGTAAAACCCTACGATCCTGCTTGGTGGATGTATTAGTGTTCTTGAGCTCTCGAACTAGCTCTAGGTGCTGCGAGGTTCGAAAGAGCCGAATCCCTTCTGAGTGTGCCATGGGCCTCCTTTTATAGATGAAAGGGGCTGCCACAGTTGCACACAGGAGGTGGAAAGTGCTACAGCGTTGCGAGCTTATCGCTAGCATTACAGGTCAAAGCGCATTTAATGCGAGGCTTAGGTGTCCTTTCGCTTTATCGGGGACGGGGGCGAGGCCCGTCCTGTCCGTCGCTACTCCTCCTTGCGCCGACACGCGCCCTGGCCAGCGATGCATGTGGTGCCATGTAGGCAGGCAGGCAGCTGAGGTGGCGCGGAGGTGGTGCCTTGATGAAGGGTCGCATGTTGCCACGCAGGTGCCTGCCCAGCTGGCTGGGTCGGCAGCTGCATGTGAACGGCGATGAAAGCTTGACTGGTGCGGGCCTGTCATCGGTCCCGCCAGTGCGTTTGGCGAGGATCTTGTGGGGGCCCGGCAAGGGACTTGCCGTGGTGTGCTGGCGTCCCCCGGCAAGGGTCTTGCCGGGAGTCTTGTGGGTTTCTTTGGTGATGATAGTTGCTTCCTATCCTTATTTGATCTTGAGCATCCTATGTCTTCACAAAGATCTGTATGCCACCACGGATATCACAGCCCTAGCATTGCTTGTAACTAGTTGCATTAAAGCATCCATGCATCATGTTTGAATTCAAAGGAAATTTTGAAATGGGGATGTTCAAACCCTAGAAGATAATAATTTTAACTAGGTTCAATTCAAATATTTTCATTGGACCCAAAATGCCCTCCAAAAATGTTCGTTATTTCTGGAAAAAGGTTAAAACCTTAATCAGAGGTCATGCACATTTTTCCAAGGCATTTATGGTTTTTGAATTAATTCACAATTGTATTTGAGTTGGAGCAAATAAATTCTATAAACATTTTTATTGCTCCAATGATCCTGGAATATTTTGTGGAGCTCTAGGATAAACCTTATTGCATCCACAATAATTTCCAGAGAGCTGCAAAAATAATTTGGTTAAGAAACCAAATTAAAACAAAACTGCAAAATTAGAAAATAGAAACAAAATAGAGAAAACCAGAGAGAGGGAGAACTTACCTGGCCTTACCTGGCCGGCCCAGTGGACAGCCAGCCCACGAGGCCCAGGCGCCAGTGACCCCTAACCTCCTGCCAGTAGGCAGGAGGGCGTGTGGCTGCGGCGCGCGCGCACGCCCTTGGCCAGCTCCTGCTTGCTGCTGCTGCTGGAGGCCACTACGAGCGCCACGCAACCCCCCGGCCTCTCTTGCTTTCCCCTGTGCTCATCCCCTCCTCTGCCGCTCTCTATCTCCCAAGACCGAATGCCCCCATCGCCGCCGCTCGCTATTGCTGCGCCCATCGCCACGGCCTCGCCTCTCCGACGTGCCCAAGAGCTTCGGCGCGCCTCCCTCGTCCTCTCCGTCGAGCCACACACCTCCGAACAGCCTCCATCGTCGCCACCGTCGTCTTCTTCACTGCCGGCTGCTGTGGATCTCCACCGCTCGCACGTCGCCGTCCGGCCTTTCCCGAGCCCGCTTGGACGCCTGCTGCAACCGCTGTGAGCTTCTGCTCCTCCTCCCCCTCTCTGTTCTCGCCCTCGCACACCACAGCCGCATCCCCGCTCACGCCCGAACACCAGCCACCGCCATGAGCTCTGCTCCGGCGAGCTCCGGCCACCCCACCTACTCGCACCTGCCCCCTAGATGCGGGAGAGCATGGGCTACGCCCCGGTGCTCTCAGCCGCCGCTCCCGTGGACCGTAGTGCGGACAACCGCCGTGACAGAGGTCGCCGGTGATGAGCCACCGTCGTACCACCGACCGGTGGGTCCCGTCGGTCGGGTGATTAGCTTAGGCTAATCACCGTTTAACCAAACCCCCAAACACTGACAGGTGGGTCCGGACGGCTCCTAATTGTTATTTAGGCTTTTTAACCCTTGGTTTAACCCAGTGTCGCTGACATGTGGGCCCCGCGCATCAGGTTTGACCCCAGTCAGCACAGTTGACCTGCTGACGCAGGCATGACGTAGTGCTGACGCAATTAACAGTTTTCTGGGTTTAATTTAATTCTGGAAATTCTAGAAAATAGCTAAAACTTCAAAAATTCATAGTAATTCAACCATAGCTCCAAATGAAATAAATTATATATGAAAAATGATCAGAAAAATCCAATCTATCCATGGGTTTCATGCATGTTAAAGCAACTTAAACCTGCTATTTATATCAAAACATGATAATGCGCTTAATAAATTCATAGTTTGAGGTTGAACTTGAACCTTGGGTTCAAAATAACTCAAACCCATCTGGTTGTAGTTGCATTAGGCCAACACACTCATATTGCCATGTCATGAGCATGCATCATTGTGCATTGCATTGATTGTGTTTCCTTCTCTATTGCCGGCAATTGTCCCCTCTCAGTAGACGTGGTTCCGATGATGAGATCAATGACACTGATGAAGAGCTATACTATCTTCAGAAGTTTCAGGAAAGCAAAACCCCCTTGTTCATTCTGATACGATCCCACTCTCTTGCTCCTGCTCTCTTTTACTACATTAGGACAACAACGATTCAACTGTTACATGTTGCGGTAGTTGAACCCCTTTCCTCTGCATGACCTGTCATTGCCACAGTAAATAGGTGAAACTCACTAGCATGAGTAGAAGTTGTTTGAGCCCTGATGTGCTTACTCGTTCATGCTTGTTTGTCATGCCTACTATTGCTTAGAGTTGTGTCAGGTCTGATTCATCGAGGATGAATTGGAAAGTTGTGAACATGTCCTACTATTGAGAGCTAAGTGTGTGAACACGATTTGGTAAAGGTAGCGGTGAGAGGCCATGTAGGAGTACATGGTGGGTCGTCTCATTGAAACTGTCCTCAGGAACTGAGTTCTGTGTTTGTGATCCATGAACAGTTACTACCACACATTGGGTTCCGGTAACTTGACCCCTCTCGACTTATTAATCAACATGATCTCTGTCTAGGAATTGCAATTAGTTTTTGGTGTTTGTAGGTAGTGCTAGTAGTCTACCAAATGGCACCCGGTACAGGTGGGCTTGGGACAGACTAGGTGCAATGGCACGGTGTACCAACTGGCACCCGGATGGTGGGCTTGGGAAACCTGCTCACATGGTTTGGGGCCATGAGCGACACCCCGGCCGGATCTCCTTGCAGATGGAACCCGAATAGGCGATAAACCTGGATGAGAGACTTGTGTGGTTAGTCAGGTCGTGGCCGACACCCTCGCTGGGCTTCCGCTTGAAGGTTGCCGAGTACATGTCGTGTAAACGGCGATAAATGGTGAGAGCGTGTGTGAATAAGTACACCCCTGCAGGGTTAACATTATCTATTCGAATAGCCGTGTCCGCGGTAAAGGACTTCTGGGTTGTCTGTACAGTTCATAGCACTACAAAAAAAAGACACATCCTGACATTTTGGGCCGAACGAATTTTTTTTCTGTCATACATATGACACTTCTATGATGATAATTGTGACAAAACCCGATATCATCATAGATGTGGTGGGCTCCTACTTCTATGACAAAAAATCATGATAGTAAATGGATTTTTCGTCCTCGGCGGGCCGGAGGTGCAGCTGCATGACATTATTTGGGCCATCCATGACGGAAAAAACCATGGTAGAAGCGAGGGGGGGAAATTTCGGGGAGTTGCCGGTTACGGTGGGAGGTCGGGGGCCGAGTGATGCGCGTTTCTCTTGTACACATACGCGCGTGTGTGCGAGGCGTTGGCTCTAACTGAACCCGAGCGAGGCGTTGGGCTCTAACTGAACCCGAGCGATTGCACTTCAGGCTACGCGTTACTGAAACCGAGTGATCGATCGATGGCTGTTAACTGAACCCGATAGAGCGATTCCTTCGCTACTGCTGCTAACTGAAGCTGATCGATTGGAAGAACAATGAGCATTGCGGGGGGGAGGGGGTTTGGATGAACAGTGAGCGGTGGCATTGCCTCTGGATGAACAGGACCCCGTGGTGTGGAGGGCAGGATGAACAGTAGATGGTGGAGGAGTGGCCGTGGAGGGGTGGTTGAACAGGACCACGTGGTGTGGAGGGCTGGATGAACAGTAGACGATGGAGGGCTGGATGAACAATAGACAGTGGAGGGGTGGTTGAACAGTAGACGGTGGAGTAGCGCGCGGTGGAGGCTGGATGAACAGGAGCCCGTGGAGGCTGGAGGAGGTCGACGGTGGAGATGAACAGTATCCCGTGGAGTCCCGTTTTGCGGTACGCCGCACCCCTCCCGATGAACAGGACCCCCGTTTCGACCGTAGGAGGTCCGTTTCCTCCGTTTTGCGATACGCCACACCCCTCCCGATCACAGGACCCCTGTTTCGACCGTAGGAGGTCCGTTTTGTCCATTTTGCAGTACGCCACACCCCTCACGATCAACAGGACCCCCGTTTCGACCGTAGGAGGTCCATTTCGTCCGTTTTGCGGTACGCCACACCCCTTCCGATCAACAGGACCCCCGTTTCGACCGTCAGAGATCCGTTTCCTCCGTTTTGCGGTACGCCACACCCCTCCCGATCAACAGGACCCCGTTGTGAACGTAGGAGGTCTGTTTCCTCCGCTGTACGGTACGCCAGGCCTCGTTTCCATCGCCTGTTCCGTCCAAGCCGGTTGGCTCCCACGCGTTCTGTTGCCTCCCGATGAACACGACGCATTCCGTTGCCTCCCCATGAACGCGACGCATTCCGTTGCCTCCCCATGAACACGACGACGACGTTGTTTCTCCGTTACGACCCAGCCATGTACACAAGCCCTGGCCGCACGTATGCGCGAGTAGGTGTTCAAGACACTGCCCGTATGTACGTACGTGGCCGTATTTTCTTTCTTGCACCCTCGCCGTTGTACGTACATATACATGCTACGTGCGCGCCTCTACAACGACCAGTATGTACGTACACGTTCACGACCAGAATGACAATGCTACGTACGCCTCGACCAGGTGGGTCCCGACTGTCAGGCACTTCCTTGCATGCGAAAATGTAGCTGGTCCGTTTTGAAAAAAAACGTAGCTGGTGGGTCCCAGCAGTCAGAGGGGCGAATCGTTTTTTTTTTGCCCG
>NC_041389.1:378807269-378811331 GCF_002162155.2 Triticum dicoccoides | reverse complement strand
GAAGATGTAGCTGGTGGGTCCCAGCAGTCAGGGGGGCGAATCATTTTTTTTGCCCGGACGCACTTCCTTGCGTGCGAAGATGTAGCTGGTGGGTCCCAGCAGTCAGGGGGGCGAATCGTTTTTTTTTGCCCGGACGCACTTCCTTGCGTGCGAAGATGTAGGTGGTGGGTCCCAACAGTCAGTGAGAAACTTTTTTTCACGAAATACGGTGGCCCGTCCAGTGGGTCCCCGCTGTCAGGTGGAGGAATCATTATTTTCCACGTAATAAGGAGGCACTTCCTTGCTGCGGCCGTGGACCCACCTGTCAGCCTCTCCACGTACAGTCCACGTCCAATGGAAGTCGTTCCTTGACCACATTGACCACGCCGCACCGAGAGCACCACGGCGGTGGATGACGGCGAGGCCTAGGAAGGGGACGACTCAGAGCCGGGGAAGACGCAGCAGTGGATGTCCACGCGAAGAGGAGTACGAGGGTTCACTGGTTCGGCTGCAGTGTGAGGCTGCTGTCGCCGCAGAATAACAGGGGGTGTGGGTGAGTAGAGGGATGGCCTGGCCAGCGACGGGAGTAGTAGGGGGCGGTGAAGCCTCCGTGGCATCACAACCAGTCACGAGAGGCAGGAGCATGCGGCACGACCGGCGCTGGTTTGGGCGGCTAGAGCAAGAAGACCAGAGGTTGAAGAAGCACTACAATCGTTGGATGAACATCATATGGTAACATGACCTAGAATGGTTCATATTGACTAAGTTGCCAAAGCCCTCCGTCCCCGTCAACTTGGTAGGCCCACAAGATAGCCTCCCAGTATGCTGGGTTCCAGCTGGCAGGGGGGAGTATTCATTTTTTGTGCATAATAAGGAGGCACTTCCTTGCGTGCGAAGTTAGCTGGTGGGTCCGACAAGTCAGCGGGGGGCATGTTTTTTTCACGAAATACAGAGGCCCTTCCGGTGGGTCCCAGATGTCAGGTGGAGGAATCATTATTTTGCGCGTAATAAGGAGGCATTTCCTTGTGTGCGGCCGTGGACCCAGCTGTCAGCCTCTCCACACACAGTCTACTTCCGATGGTGTCGTTCATTGACCACGTTGACCACGCCGCGCCGAGTGCATCCAAGGTGGTGGACGACGGTGAGGCCCCAGACAGCAACGAGCCGGAGATGGGAAGACGCGGGAGTAGAGTCGCAGACGGAGAGGTGTACGAGGGTTAACTGGTTCTAGTGCGGTGTGGTTGGGCAGTCGGTGGAGAAGAACAGGAGGTGTGGAGGGGTGGAGGGATGGCCTGGCCAACAGTGGAGTAGCGCTTCATAGCGAAGCGTGCTAAGCAGAGCTGCTAGCAGCAAGAGGGGGGAGGTGGTCCCGGCGGCGCTGGAGGAAGAATACGAGAGATTGAAGATGGATGCCAGTCGTTGGATGTAAATCCAACGGCTAACATGTCAGAATCATTTGTTGACTAAATTGACAACGACTTGCGTTGGCTTCGACCTATTGGGCCACATTTCAGCCTCCAAAAATGTGGCACGTATTCAACCCATCTTTTCAGAATTTACAGTCTTTTTTTTGCGCGGTAGAATTTACAGTCAATTTGATCTTTTTTTTGAATTACAACCATTAGCTGGGCTGGGTGAACAATTAATGTAGCGTCCATGCGGCCCATTTATTTTATTTCCCAAAAAATTACTGGCCATTTGCACTTTATCTAGATACACGATTTTGCTGGGCTGATTCTAATTATATTGTTGGGTTGGGCCAGCAATGTTATCAAAAAATAAAAAAAGTGCTGAGCATTTTGTTATAAATATATTTAAATAATAAGTGATATTATTACATTCGTCCTTAAATCTTACCAAGCTTTTGTACACAATCACTAGGATTTTCGTGCCAAAACAATCCAGGATTTTATTTGTTAAGAAATTATTTTTATAAGTTAATAAGATCTGAGATATTGTTTTCTTACATATGTAAGTATCTGTTAAATATATGATGATAATAAAAATAATATACAATAACATATAAAATAATTTAAATATATATAATATAGTTAGAAGGGACACATAAGTTGTACCTGGCGTTCCTATTCTTATATAGAAAAATAGAACAGATCTCTGCGTTTTCTTCAAAAAAATACATAAATTGGGCTACCAAAAATAAAACCTCGGATGGGAGGTCCATAGGCTGGTCGATACATGATGGCCCTAAGAAAATACAAACAGGCCATCCCATCCAAGGTCGTGCGCATGTTAAAAATGAAAGCCTAGACGGGGCAGCCCAAAACCACGTCCAACACTTGCCAAAACTTCGTCCCTCGTTTTCTCTGTGTTTTGCACACTCGACATTGTGTGGGCATTTTGACTGTGCATCATATGAAGATGTGCTATGCATGAATGTTGATCAGCATGATGTTAACTGGCTGGTAGTTCCATTTTCGACCATGAATAAAACTTCCAACATGATGTTAACCCTGTTTGAAAAGGCCATGTTAATATAAATGCTCTGCCTCTGAAAGTTGCAGTTCCTTATCTGAAACTGAACTTGCAGTTTCTTATCTGAAACTGAAACTTGCAGTTTCTTCTCGTCTGCACTTTTATACTCCTATGAAACTACATTTTTTTAAGTGCTAAAAATAGATCTCTAGAATTCATAAAATTCTTCATATTCTCAATACTCCAAATCTGAAATTCAAAATACATTCATATCTGAAAGTACTCTCAAAATACACAACACAAAACACAATTCACAACCTGCAAATACTGACAACCCTAAGCTCCTCCTGACAATTCACAACCTGCCCAACTATTGGGCTGGGGGGTGGGGGCAGCCCCCTCCTATTCCTCGGCGGCAGACAGCCGCCCCGTGAGATGATGTGAACGGCGAGGGAGACGATGGCGGGGAAGCGTCGTCGGGCCAACTGCTTTTCTCCTCTTGCAGTTGGGTTCGGTCGACGAAGACTCCACCGGCTTGCTCTGGCAGGACACCCTCACAAACAGCACCCTGTAGATGCTCGATCCTTCAATCTCTGGTGGATGCTCCATCTGGGATTGATACTCCCACCACCGCTCCCTCACGATCGGATTCGGTAAATCTGTTTGCTCCATGGCCCAGAGGAGCAGCTCTATGTACTCCGGCGCGACTCCCTCCGGGAGTATCGCCGCCTTTTCGCTCTGTTGCAGATATTTGGCCATGGATGTCACCGTCGCCGCTAGTTGGTCCTTGTTGTCAAACCAAGACTGTATCTCCAACATCCTAGCTAGCTTCACAGGGTCGCCGTCTGCGATCCTCACGTAGCGGTTGTACGCCTCCATCGATCTACTTCTCCACGGCACCTTCACTCGCCGATAGTGGTTTTTGGATGGAAGAGGAGAGGAGCAGTGCTGGTTTTGGATTAGAACAAGAGAGGAGCGACGCTGGTTTTGGACTGGAACAAGAGAGGAGGGGCGGTGGTTTTGAAATGGAAGAGGAGAGGAGCAGCGCTGGATTTAGATTGGAACAGTAGAGGAGCGGCGGTGGTTTAAGAGGAGAAGAGCGGAAGAGCGGTGCTGGTCTTGGAAGTATTTTTTTGTTGTTTTGTGTATTTTGGGTCAAAGTTTGACCACGTACTGTATGTGACAAGCAAAATGTGAATGCATGTCACCAAGAATTGTATCGTTTGGTTCGTATCTGAATGTACTTTCAAGTTATATTATTTTTGCAACGTATAACATATATTTTATATGCAAAAATCATGGTCAATTATGACCCAGAATAAAAGGGAGACTAGTTAATGTGGGGTCGCTTTCTTAATTGAAGGGTAAATTGATTTTGATTTTGATCCAGTCACAGCGCGCCGGCCCTCTCGCCCAATCCTAAATCGCGGCTGCATGCTCCTCTCCCTCTTCTCCATTGCAAAACCACCTCCTCTCCTCTCCATCATCTCCATTCCAAAACCACCGTCTCGCCTCTCCCTCTTCTGATCTTCTCCATTGCAAAACCACCTCCTCTCCTCTCCATCATCTCCATTCCAAAACCACCTCCTCTCCTCTCCATCATCTCCATTCCAAAACCACCGTCTCGCCTCTCCCTCTTCTGATCTTCTC
>NC_041389.1:378762470-378806881 GCF_002162155.2 Triticum dicoccoides | reverse complement strand
CCATTCCAAAACCACCGTCTCGCCTCTCCCTCCTCTGATCTTCTCTCCATTGCAAAACCACCTCCTCTCCTCTCCATCATCTCCATTCCAAAACCACCTCCTCTCCTCTCCCTCTTCTCTATTGCAAGACCACCGTCTCTCCTCCCATCTTCCAAAGCTAGCACCGGACCACTCAGAACAACATCTATGGAGAGGATGCAGCAGCGAATCAGGCAGATCGCCGGCGGCGACCAGGCAAAGTTAGCCAGGTTGAAGGAGATCCTTAGTTGGTTTGACAATGAGTGGGATATTTCGAGGATGGTGCGGGCCATGTGGCAATGTATGCGAAAGAGCGAGACGACGGCGATGAGGGTGGCGATGTACATGTACTCCTTGGCGGCAGTCACGCCGCAGTCCTCCGAGTTCATCAAGTATCTCCTATGGGCGATGGAGCAGACAGATTCGCCCGAGGTGATAGTCAGGCGGAGGTGGTGGGCATACAGGTCGAAGGTCGAGCACCCAGAGGATAACGAATCGATCGAGTATGGTGTGCCATTCGTGAGGGTGCAGAGCCAGCCGGAGCCACAGGAGTATTCGTTCTCCAGCACAAGAAGAGGCCCAATGGCACGATGTTGCTTCCCCGCCATTCTCCACGGTTCCCTCGATGCTCGCCTCATTTCAACGGCGGCGGTAGGGTTTAAGGTAAGCTTCGCACTTACCTAATCTTCCACCTGCTCATGCTTACAATCAGTGTGAGAGCTAATGAAAATCATGCTTACAATCAGTCTCCGAGTACTACGCCAATCACCCTAAAATAGCTCTGGACCTTTGGGTCAAAGTTGTGACACAGTGTACAAATAAAGAAAAATAGATTGGTGCTTCTTTCAGAAAAGAGTACTCCCTAGAAAACTGCCAATATAAGCTACTAGTATTTGGTTAGAGGATTTGCTGCCGAGAAAGATCCGTCCACAGAGAGCGCCACACATCCCACTGGTGGTGGTGGATGCCAATGCATGCATGCAGCATGGTTGGTGTCGTTAATTTTTACTTGGCACACCTCGCACTCTGCATATATGCCGGTTCCATACGTACATTTGTGCAGTTCCACCAAAATGCAGCTGAATAACCCTGTTTGCACAGATAATGAAAAAGCCTGATTACATTATAGTGGCACTAGTTGATGAAACACACCAAATAAGTAGAAGAAAATATTGCGATAGTATCATAGTATGCCATGCTACGAGAGCGAGATGGGCCCTGCGACGCCTCATACGGTACGCCTCATACTGGACATCGTCCCAAGTCTCCCAGATACACCTTCTGCCAGTGATGAACATCAGTGTACAGCAGTAGTACAAGGAGGCGCCTTGAGACATTCAAATCTCTATTTTTGTACATATCAACTAAAATTAAGCACCCTAGTTTGCAGAAACGCTTAAACATTAACAGTGGGACTAGTTGATGAAACATACTTTAACAAAGAGAAGCACTTTATTTATCTACATTGGAAATGAAATGATAGATATGACACTCGCTCTATTTTAACTGTATTATTACTTCATTTTATCAGTGACACTAGGGTCGAGCAGGTGGCAAACAAGGTGTATCGTGCGTCACAAGGATGGAGGCCGGGGGTGCTTAGACTGGGATGCTGAAGCTGAGTCTTTCAGTCACCAACATGGATGATTCAATTCATGGGACCTTTTGGTGCAGTTCACCTAAAATGAAGCAATGTCCCGTGAGCTAGCAGCTTCTTCTTCAAATTTTTTTAAGAAAAGGGCTCCAGTCCCGGTTCCATTTCCATCAAAAAACGAAACCCACAGAGCTTCTTCTTCATTAGTTGCAATAAAATTGAGCAACATCAAGGTTGGTTGTGAAGCTCCTAGAATGCTCAACTATAATTTGGATATCATTTGTGCAGTTCAACTAAGATCGAGCGTGAAATGTATATCTCTATTTGCACAAAAAAGGTGGAAAGGAGGGTGACTAACAAGTGATGAAACATGCATCAAATGAAAAGAAGCATGTTCCTTATCTGAATGGCAATCCTACAAGGACAGTAGCAATTTCTAAAGTAGTGGCATTGCTAGATATTAGTGTGGGCATTAGGATTAACTATGACAATTGTAAATATGACTTTACTTTGGGCATGGGAGATTAGGCGGACCAGGACAGTTGCATTTCTAACGAAAAGAACCAACTTATCTTAATCGGAAATTTTAGCAGGACATGTAAAGAAGTGCCATTGATTCATATTACTGGATGCATTACATTGAAAACAACATTGGTTTAACGTGTCCTTACTTTTAACAGTGCGACTGCTACATTTTACTAGTGGCATTACATAAGAGTGGCTCGGGGCAACAAACTTCAGAATAGGATATCTGGGTTGGTCCCATTTTTGTTCGGTATAGCCACCTTATACTGTGTGAGGCTAGCAAATCTAGTGCTGGACTTACTCTGTTGACTTTTCCCCCAGTCCCCACTTTCTTTCCTTTTTCAACCAATAGATCGGGTTTATATTGAGTTTGTACTGCGTTTCCCTTTATTTCCCTATTAGACCTAGAGACCAGTTGGATAGCCAGTCTCTGCTACTTTTCGCCCCCATTATTTCCTGTTTCGACCAAGTCCTAGATTCAGGTAAAAAATCCTCCCCCACCCCCACCCCCTTTCTTCCTTGTTTGAACCAAGTAGTACTAGATTCAAGTGCATGAACTAGTTTTACCTCTTAAACATAAAAAAATTAGGTGGTTTTCGAAGAGCCGATCGATCCTATCTACGAGGGGGCCTGAGAAATAGTAAAAGTTACAAATGCAGCGACGTTAGGAGCTCGGGAAGTAGAGCAAGGCCGGTTTCGAAGGAAGTTATACCTGATGGTCGCCGGGATGTCGCTAGGTGGGAGGCGGGAGGCCGGATCTGCCCACACTACGGCAGCGAGGAACAAGGGGTCGGAGGCCCTCCCTCACCAGCGGCGCTTGGGAGAGAACGGCAAGGCAGGCTGATCGGGACGCGCCCAGCAGTGGGTAAGAGCCGTCGCCGAGGACGACCGCGTGAACATTGCACCTTCTCACCTTTCCCGGTGGAGAGGATCCGGCTGGATCTGTGACCAGCGCTGAGCAGAGAGAGAGAGAGAGAGAGAGAGAGAGAGAGAGAGAGAGAGAGAGAGAGAGAGGCCACCGCTGTCGTGTTTAGATCTAGAGAGGCTGAGACAGTGTGAAGAGAGCAACACTAGCAAGCAAGCGCGGAGGCTCCTGCCTATATAGTGGAGTAGTACTTAGTTTTCTTTTGTCTACCGGAGCCGGCTTGACCTCGTCAATGACTGTCGAGAAGTCTTCATGCACGTGGCCCAGAGACGCAGTTGTCGTCATTTTGATCTGAAGCGTCGGATTATAACATATAACACGGAAAAAATGCCACATGACAAGAAATCATAACCTCACTGCCCAAAGGAGACAACATGAATCCTGACGGACAAACTAGATGAGGAACAAAGCTCAAATTAAAGATAAAATCGTAGAAAAGGGGTCTGTCAATAGATGTCCTAATTAACATAGCCGGCTTGACCTAGATGGCAGCCGAGTAGTCACTGTTCGTGCATGTGCCCCCAATGACTATCCCAACTCAGTTGTCGCTGTTTAACCCTCGCAGTGATCCGAAGCACATGACACATAATTTTGCGAGATGACAAGAAACCTTTTTTTATATTTCTCACCACAACTACAGCCATGTACAACACAGCCTGCACGAGATGTAGACGATAGCCAATCCAGGCGTGTCTACTGGAGTCTGGTCACATGCATGGACGAACTGATCTTCCGTGTCTTGCAGGGATCGTCCAGGCACCAACATAGTACAACATTTCTCTAGTACTATCGCTCGTCTCCCTCTTCTATTAAGTCACCCGACTTGCGGGGCCGGGGAGTGTGCCTATGGTCGGTTCTCAATTGTCGTCCCACATGTGTGTGCGAACGCAATATGACGCGCGTTCCATTCGGAGAGCAGCATGCCAGACCGACCGACCGTCTGGGGTGCGGCGCGAACGCGACGGGCGTGCTGTATACTCCGTACATGTGTACCGCCGTTTTCTAGACGCTTTGCTCCATGGCGCGGGCGCAATCCATGGATACAAAATTAGTATTTGTATACTATTTAAAAGTTGAGGGCGGGGCTTTTCCTGCCCGGTAGGCAGCGGGACAGTTCCGCCTAGCCGGTTCGACAGAGACGCAAGAAGACGAGGGAGTAGGCTGCTGCAAAAGTAGGGTTGTGTGATTTGACAGTGAGTTACTGCTGGATAGGTGGGGCCCCATGATTTGACTTTCCATTATCATTTTAACTACGGCGCTACGACCGGCGTGATTCTCCGGATTCCTGACCACCTCCATACAGGTGCCTCTCCCAATGCTCCACCATGTAGTAGAGGTTGGCTCTTGCATGAGAGCCCACTTCTCCACTTCTTCCTTGCCTCTCTTTCCTCCACATATGCAAAAATGCCATGTAAAGTGCACTATTGTACTTACTTGCTCCTACAGGTGCTTAAGCTTGCCACATAAGCATAAAGTCTGATGTGGCAAGTTAATCAAGAAGAGAGAGACTAGTTTGGTGACCCAAGTAAGAAATGGTGCTAAGCGCGTGTACCTAGGTGAAAATACAATTTTGAGTCTATAGCTAAGAGGATGCTTGGATACGTTTTAGTCCCATGACTAAAAGTAGTGAGACTAAAACTTGCTAGCCTCACCCATGCTTAGATCCAAATACTAAAGAGACGAAAATCAAGTTAATGAGCATTTATTATCCCCCAAACTCTCCAATCTAGAACTCGCATGTGTTAAAGGAGAGGAGTTAAATGAGGAGAGAGAGGACTATTCCATATTTTAGTAGGTTTCCTCTGCTAAAAAATTTTAGCCTCAAGACTAGTCCTAGCCTCTCTTTAGTCAGGGGTGCTAACCTCTAAAAGAAACTATTTTTAGTCAGACTAAAAATAGTCCCTTGGATCCAAGCACCCTCTAATTAAATGAAGCAAACTTAGCAACACCATTTCATTGGAAGAGGTCACTCCTTGGCAAATGCAATAAATACTAGTACTCCCTGTGTCCCATTATATAAGAACGTTTTTGACACTACACTAGCTAGTGTCAAAAATGTTCTTATATTATGGGACGGAGGGAGTATGAGAGGAGTAAAAAAATACACTTATAGCCAACCTTATAGCCAACCTTGCTGTAGTATGAGTGATTAAGTGATGACTATGTATGACATGCCAACATCAGATAGCCTAACGCACCGTGTTAAATCTCCAAGGGCGCGACCACGCGAGGGACACGACGGTAGTGGTAGGCGCGACCATGATACAGGCTGCTGGCAGCCCTTGGATCTGAGATCAAACGGTCGCATGCTAAGTTGCTGAAAATTTGCAGAATAACCCTCCAGGATAGGATATTCACCCATAGGTCTAGAATCACGCCATGCAACCGTTCGATCTCAGATCCAAGGGCTCTCGGAAGCCCGTATCATGGGAGAATGGAAAGCCACTACCCTGCCGTTCGCACGCTGGCAATTCGCTCCTACTCGTCCCCGCATGTCCTTTAATACTACGGCGGTTCGCTCCTAGTCGTCCCGTCCATTAACATTAGTACATTACGGCATTTCCACTAATCCTAACCCTCCTCCCAAATCCATGGCGTCCCAAATCTCCCCGATCGGCGGTGAGTACAAGGTTAGAACCATCACCGGCGATGAGTTCGACGTCATCTACACCCGTATTTCCGCAACGGTGAAAGGATGCCTTTCTCGCTTTAGACGCATGTTCAAAAACTCACATGATGAGTGGGTCGCTGGGCTAGATGTTGAGTACACCACAGTGGTGGGACGAGAGAAGGATCTAAACGACGAAGAGAGGAAGAAGCCCGCCGTGACCCAGGTTTGCGTGTATGACTTATGCTTGGTCTACCAGATATGCCATGCCGACCTTGAGTGCCAGGATTTTAAGGACTTCCTCGAGAGCAACCTAGTCAAATTCGTTTCTATAGACTTTGGTAACGACAAAGAAGTCCTGCGTCGGATAGGCCTCATTGTAGGCAACACCTTCGACCTCCAAAAGAATCGGTTGGTGTCCTCTCGTCAGCCTTTAATGCTGACCCTGGCAGGAGCCATGGTTCATCCTTCGTACGGTAAACTGGAGAAACCTCATTACATGTTTCATCGTCATGCATGGCAGTGGAATGTACTAGATATAGACCACATCCAGTACATTGCAATGGATGGCTACCTTTGTTTCAATATCTACAAGGGTTGGATGAAGAGCAACAACCAAGTTGGCGGTTCAAGAAAAGAAGTATCGGCCAAGAGGAAGAGGGACAAGGACGAAGTCGAGGACATGGACGAGGACTCCGAGTAAGGTGACAGTGTCATTTCTCATGGTGGTTCTAATGCAGTGTCTACCGGAATACTTGCAAAGTTTAATTTCAGGTGTGCTTAATTTAATTTGAGGGGTGTGTTGTGCTGAGCCCCCAGCAGAACTATGTTATGTTTCTTCTTGTTACTTTAACTCTTCAGTAAGTACATACTAGTATTTCTTACATTTCATCTTTTAGTTGGTATAGTACTACCACTCGTTTCTTCACATTATATACGTACAATATATATGGCCAACATCATATAGCCAGCAGTTTAGTTGTCAAAGAATTTCAGGGTGCTTAGTTTTGTCAAAGAATTCCAGGGTGCTTTTATTTGAGGGGTGGGTTGTGCTGGACACCATTATTGTGACTAGCCTTTTTAATAGTACTATATGCATAATTTGGCGACGATCGCTCTCTATATGTACCACCTTTTTTTTATTTCAAGTTTTGCTCCATGGCGCAATCCATCGATACTACAGTTGTACAAAAGTATACATTTTTTAAAAGGCTAGAGGGCGGGGCAGTCTAGCTTGGTCGGTTTCACGAGAGGCGAGGGCCTTTGTGATTTGACGGCTCATTACTGCTGGAAGGCGGGGCCTTGAGATTTGACTGCTCGTATAAATGCGCCGACGACCTGATCGAGGAGGAGCAAAGAACCGTGCGGTATACTCAAGTTTTCCATTGGAGTAGTACTGCGACGGAGGAGCACGAAACACGGCATCCCAGTGCCATATGGCGATAAAAATGATCTAATTTGCTAGTCATGTCATTGTTAGCATTGTTCTATTCATTCCCTCAAAAACCAAAAACCATTGTTCTATTCATGCCTCGCAGAGAACGTGACACGTGCGGCGAAACACCCGAAGCAAAAGATGAAACAAAGCAGCAAAATAAGAAGGAAGATTATCACCCCAAATGATCTAATTCTCCACGGAGTCATAACTGCTTCTTCATCGCCTCCACGACCTCCATCTCCTTGCACGTCTCCTCCGCCTTCTTCTTCATTCTGTCCATGACGCGGGATTTCTCGACGCGAGCCTTCATCATCTGTTCCACGGCCGCATTATGTACCTTGACAGCAACTGGGTGCTCGATGTGGAGCTTCGCCAACTCCTCCTTCTGTTCCATGACGAGGCCTTGCAGCATCTTCATCGAGGAACTACTATTCTCATGCAGCTTCTTCCAGCCGGCGTTCTTCTCCTTCAACAGGTCGATCTTGTGGCAGAGCTTCGCCTTGTCCTCCTGAAGTCGCAGGATTTCGCTGGTCACCTTCTTCTCCGAGGCAATGCTCTTCTTCAGCAGCATCACCAAGCCGGCGGTCAACTCCCCCTGCTGATTGAGCTCAGTGGGCATGTCGTCGAGGCTCTCCTTCAGCAACTCCGTCAAGCCTTGGATGACCTCCTTCTGCTTATTGAGGTGCTTATTGAGCTGATCGGGCATGCCGTCGAGGGATAATGACTCCAGCTCCGCCGGCTCGGCATGTTCGCCTCCGCGGCTAGGGTGCTCCTAGGAGCCATCGCCTGCCCGTGAGAGATCTTTCGAGGTCTCTGCGTGGCGGCGAGCCCTCTTTTTTTTCTGCAGCCTTGGTTGTCGCTCCCTTGTTACGAGTAGTTCTCGACCTAGAGCTCTGCTCACCGTCCATGGCAACGACGAACGAAAAAGAAGCACTTATGAGGAGGAAAGGTAGAGTAATTTTCGGTTAGGTAGTTCCCTTTTTTATAACCTAAGTACTAGCACTAGTAGTACTAATACATGTATAGTGGGAACACGTTCAGGTTTGGCACGTACTAGTAGGTGTGAGCAGGCTTTCGAATGTGATGGGAAGAAGGTAAAGATTAATTGATGGTTTTGGTTTCGAGGCCTGAAACGGCTCCCGATGAGTTTAGGCGGAACATAAATTTCAAGTACTACACTGCTCAAATGCGTAAATATTATGTTACTGTCAAAAATTGGCACAAAATACGAAGGAGACCAATGGAAGTACTACTACCAACCCACGATTTAACTACTCGCATGCGCGCAGTGGGGTAATAATGTCTTTCTTCCGCCCTCACGTCCACTCAATTTGCATGCGCTGTATTAATTGACCATCAATGAAGTGAACGACTTTACACGCGTCAAATTATCACATGGGGTGGATCTTGGTACAAAATTGCATCCTCCCGTGTACCCGCGTGTGCGTGCGAGGGAATGAGTGCATGTGTGGCGTGCGTGCACATCTTCGCTTCGTGCATGTACCGCCAGTATGGCTCAGGGAGGACGAGTACATTCTTCTGGAACCAGCAGCACGTCACTGTGATCAATCCACACAAGGAGGTCGCGACAACGCCTCCACATGTGCCACATGGCTTCATGAACTGTAAGAGAGACATTGTGTAGCGTGCCATTGGTATTCTAATTTACGTGTTTTGCACATACTCGAAGTACTAGTAAGGTACACGTGCATTGCACGCATCAGATTTTGCAACCAAATTATGAATAAATAGCACACTATAGCATGTAAGCTCTGAGTCATATATGCGTGATGTATCCCTTCGTTTAATTCTTATAGTTCATCTCATTCAAAATCAATTAGTTTTTATAAAAAAGCTAAGAACGCGTGAATAGGAAAAACATGGGATTATAGTGGAATGTCGTCTTGAATCCTACAGGATTGTATGAGTGTTTGATTGTGCATAGAAAAAATGCAAAATTCTTTCAAAGAGGTTTGAGTGAATGGGATGTTTCCTATGAAATCTAGTGCAAATGAATAATATGG
Source organism: Triticum dicoccoides (assembly GCF_002162155.2). NCBI lineage: Eukaryota > Viridiplantae > Streptophyta > Magnoliopsida > Poales > Poaceae > Triticum > Triticum dicoccoides. Next base: position 378,797,749 of record NC_041389.1, on the reverse strand, counting down.
AAAATTCCTATGGTTTACAATCCTATGAATCAAACAACAAAGATAGGAAAAATTCCTAATGATTAGAATCCTCCAAAATTCCTTTGAGAATCCTTTGAATCAAAGAAGCCCTTAATCTATTTTATGATTCATGGAATTGTATGTTGTAAAGCATAAAGTAAAACAAATAAAGGCAATTCAACTAGAAAAAAAGTTTGGGCAGTTATGATACGGAAGATTCTAGAACAAAAGAGAACCACTGTTGTTTTGAGGTCTGTGCATTATGCTTAAGTTCAACCATGGAGTCTGCTAGATTGTACATGTGGCAAAATCCGGTGGGGGGCTAGAAGATGGTGCGAGGGGCCGAGTGGAGGGAGACTATGAAGGAATGCACAAGTGCGAAATTGATATTTAGAGAGAGGGGGCGAACACGTGCGTTGTTGCACGCAGTGGCGGAGCCATGAAAAATAAATGAGCGAGGGGGCCAAGCATTGCTAATCCTTTACGAGGAGGGTCAATTCATGAAATTAAACCTTTTTTAACAGCAATTGTCTAATAATCACATTCATATTAGCCTCAATATATAGTGATGTTAGGGGGGGCAGGGCCCTTACTGCCCCCTGTCTTCGCCATTGTGCACGCGTCTGAGAGATGAAGCGGAAGGCATGGATGATGAGAGGGGGACGTTGGATATATAATTAATGTGGGTGTATTAGCTATTTATGTTAATCCTATATAGAGAGGTATGGATTGATCGATGTGGACGTGGGAAAGAGGGTAAGACCTCACTGGATATATCGATTGATCGGTTTGTGTGGAAAACTATGAAAGACCTAGCTATATACACACATACATAGAGGAACATCGATCATTGCGCATGCACGCGTGAGAGATAAAGAATGCCCTGTATGATAGAGATGGGGATGTGTGTGGGTGTGTGCCTTCATGGGATACTAACCTGAAGAAAAAGATTGCATGCGTGCGATAGATAATGCCGACTGGTAGTGTGTGTGCATGCATGCACGAGAGAAAGTTAGTGGTACAACTATAAAGAGAAGACTAAAGTGTGGGTGTAAAAGAATAGGTGAGGTCATAATCAATGTAAAGTTGAATTCAAATATTTGAATAAGAGATCCTGATGTTTGAAACCCATGCCTGCATGAATATAACGGAGATCTGCGCGGTGTGGTTTGGAAACGAGCATGTCGTAATGTATACACATTGAACAAGGTCAGAATGATTTGAATTTGAGATACCGATGGCAGACATCATTTGCCCATGTCGCATCCGTGCATGGACACACTATTCTAATTGGAGATGATGGGTGGCTTTTGCATCACATATCTATATCTATACCCCTATATATATATATATATATATATTATATTATATATATTTTTATATTGTGTGCGGGTAACTTTAACTTTGAAAGATGGTCGTTGGATGAGGCGAATCCGATGGTCCAAAGATGGCAAATTTGAGCACTATTGGCCGTTGGATATCATCTAGATTCCACCAGATTTCGCCACATGTATAATCTAGAAGACTCCATGGTTGAACTTAAGCATAATGCACAAACATCAAAACACAAGCACTTCTTATTTGTTCTAGAATCTTCCATATCAGAATTGCCCAAATGTTTTTCTACATGATTTTCCATTATTTGTTTTTTACTTTATGTCTTACAACGCGCAATTCCATGAATCTTAAAATAGATTAGCTTTCTTATAAAAACTAGATGATTTTGAATGAAATGAACTATAAGAATTAAACGAACATCTACATCATGCATATATGACTCAAAGCTTGCATGCTATAATGTGGTATTTATTCATAATTTGGTTGCCAAATCTCATGCGTGCAATGCACGTGTACCTTAATCTAGTCTAAATGGTGTTTGTGTGTGTGTTGTGCGTGTTGAGGTGCAAATTGTCTTTTTTTTGGGTACACGTTAAGCTTGTTCTTCCGAAATTTCAATCCTCCTTGTTATGCCGAAAATTGAAGCTAGCGTCTCTGTCTATCATGTTGCGAAACTCCCGCCTCTTCAACCCACGCCTTGTTAGCCCGAAATATTTAAGATATGTCTTTGTCTCGTTGTGCTCCGACAACTCCCTCCATCTCAACCCTCACCTTGCTATTCCGAAATTACAACGCGCGTGAAAACTCCCACTTCCTGTGAAATCCCGACACGCAAAATGCCTGTGGTACCCCTGAACCGAAACAACCGCCTCAAATCGGTGGGGAGTACTTTCGTAACTTACCCCACATTTCGGACAAGTGTGTCTCTAAGCCATGGTTCCCCACTGCAATCCCATCCGCCCACCCATTCGTACACCGAGGCCGCGAAAACCCGCGACGAAACCCCACACCCTGCTCCGTCCGCCACCCAGTCGGAGCCTCTTCCCGGACGACGTCGTCCACAGCAACACCTCGACGTCCCTCATCCACCATACCGGATGAGGATCCGTCGTCGATCTCATCGTCCCGCCGGTTCAGCCACCCCGTCCTACACCTCCATGGAGCTGCCCTGATGTTCCCCTCGTCTTTCGCGCCACCTCCATTCCCACACCACTGTCTTCACCTGCACCACCGGAAGAGCATCATCATCACCGTTTCCTCGGATGAAGTTGTGGCCTAATCGGCACCGCCAAAGAGGTTGTACACTAATCACCGCATTTTCTTCTTGATTCGTTCTCACGGTGCTGCCGGCGCTCGGTCCCGAGCCGACACGGTGCGGCTCCATCCACGGTGGCATCGCCGCCCACTTCGTCCAGGGCGTCGCTCCCTCGGCGGCGCCATCCACATCAGTAGGAGCTGCTACTGCTTTAGCTCTTGCTCGCGCTGCTGCTCTGCTCTTGCTCTCGGTCCCCTGCCTGGTCTGCTCTTGCTATTGCTCTTGCTCGCGCTGCTGCTCTCGCTCTTGCTCTTGCTTGCGATGCTGCTCTGATTTGGCTACACTTCAGTCGACTGAATCGACTTTTGGGTCAGTCGATTTTCAAGGGGTGGGCTCGCTGGGGTGAAGGAAGAACCAGTCGCAGCGGGGAGGGGGGCTCGCCGGAGAGGTACCCCACTATCTATCTTAGGGTTCAGGATGGGGGCGGTGGTCGCCGGCGGTGGCGGGGCGATGGCGGGGCGGTGGCGTGGGGATCGCATGAGAAAAAGCTCGGCATGGGGGGCCTAGAGGGATGGCCGGGGCGGAGGCGGACCGGCGGTGGGGAGTGTTTTCGGGGCGGGCTGGGCGGCGCACCGTCGGCCGCGGGCGGCGGGGGGCTGCTGATTGGACAGTGGTGGCTGGCGGCTCAGGGGGGTGGAGGTTGAAGATGAATCGCAGGCCCTTGATTTTGTATCCAACGGCTGCAAAATCGACTAACCAGAGATGAAAAAGTCAGTCGACCGACCTGTAGCCTCACCTTGCTAGTGCGTTCAGTTTCGACAGCAAAATTCAGTTTCGATAGCAAAATTCAGTTTCGACTGTTAGGTTCAGTTTCGACAGTTAAGTTCAGTTTCGACAGTTAAGTTCAGTTTCGACAGTTAAGTTCAGAGATGAGAGGCTGATGTATTTTACATCTAGCACTTTGTGGTTATGTATTTTACGTCATGTATTGGAGATGCTATTAGAATTCCACTCAGGTTAACGTTGTTCGTTGTCTCTCTTGTCCTGCTTCAGCCTCGGCGTCGTACAACTCACCGGAGCTGCTCCAACAACGAAACCCTCCATCACAGCGGAGCAGTACCTCGGGCTCCATCTCCAGACGCCTAAGATCTTCTTCCCCTCCTCCGATAGCAAAGTCAGCCGGAGCATCCTCACCGGCCAACCCAATCACGCTGAGATCGACATGGCTTTGCCAAAGAGGTTGTACACTTGTTGCATCTCTTTTTTACTCTACATGTTATATATATTGTCCATTAAGCACTCGTAGTAACGGGAAATACGATTATTTTATCCTACTATATGACAGGCAGTGAGGTACCAGGCAACTTAGCTATCTGTGATGGACTCTCTTGAACGCCATCATTATTTATCTCTGCGCGTTTGAGCTATGCATTTGTCGATGGGCCTAGGAGTTGAGCTAGTATGGCAGTGGCCTGGGTCCAAAGTAATAGAAGTAACACAAAAACATTTTTTTAGTGTAGGATTTTCCTTGCTCAAGCCTGCCTACTAGAATCGCGAGTGCTTGAAAGGAAAAGTGAATGAAAAACATAGGAATTGGAAAGTTTCCTATGGTACTACTTTTCATGAATTTGGTGCAAAGGAATGGAGCAAAGGAAAACTATAGGATTTATTCCTTTAGTGTCTCATTAAAAGAAAAACCGTAGGAATTCTAATTTCCACTTCTCCTCCTTTTCATATTCCTATTCATCAAGCACAAGACTAAGAGATAGTAGCATAATAGCATGATAACCGTACATTTTCTTGTGGTTTGACTTAATCTCAACATGCTTTTTTGCATCCTGTGATCTTCCAATCGTTGTGAATCAAACACCCAGATTGGCAGAAATCATGTGTTTTTAAATTCTCTATTTTGCACGTGCATTCCTATCCTATTCATGTCTATTTCCTATCCCTGCATTGGTAGAATCCTCAAATTCAAACAAGCCCTTACTCAATTACTTCTGTTACAGATATGTGTCAAAGAAAACCTTGTGTGGTTTGTCCTACTCCTGCAGCGTTGTGTTCCACCCCAGCTTAGCTGCTCCAACGACGAAAGGGTTCACCACAGTAGGGATCCGCTCTCCAGACTGTCTTTCGCCGCCTCAGATTTTCTTCCCCGCCGCCGACAGCCACGACAACTGCATTACCATCATCAACTGAGCAGATGACCTTGAGGACTACACGGGTCCGCAAGAGAGGTCGCACTCTTCCGTGTCTGCTTACATTATGCGTCGCTTAATATGATGACATGCTACATTATCATCGTGTTCACCTATTAGACTCCGAGTCAGGTCCAAACTAATGCTGAAACTTGAGTATTTAAATGGTTGTGGGGTACATATTGGGGCAGCAATCAGTACTATCTATCTACTATCTGGTTAATCTCCGGTGTCTACTATGAGTTTCATGTTGGGTGCAAACAAACATTAAAGGAGCCATTATCTGTATTTTTTAACTAAAGCTATTATCTGCCTGCTATCATTGGTTTTGGGTCTATCCACAGTTTGCTACCATCACTCTGGATTTGTACATGCACTCCTTACATAATCTCACTATTTTTTATTCCTATGCATGCCAGTTATTGTACACAATGGAACTGATCATGCAGAGCAAAAGAGACGAGCCTTGTGTGGCAATAAAATTTCATGCAAACGTCGTTCCATGGTGGGTGCAAAGGCAGCCCCCCCTCCACCCATTTCGGATCGTAACCAAGAGGAAGATAACTGTTCTGAGGGGGATTCAGAAGGAGAAGACCACTCCTATTTACCCCATGAGGTCTTCGCTCTAACTTGGCATGCTGATGTTGGTTATATCATGCATATGGTGCCTTGCATTGCTTACTGTATACATTAAAGATGTCATCTGCTTAGTTTAGACATGCTTTGTGTCAATGCCATCTGTTTAGTTTCTTCATCGTTTATGTGAATCATGCAATGCCATCTTGTCTAGCCAGGCATCATATATGTGAATTTTGCAATGCCACCCTGGTTAGCCAGTCATCTTATATGTGAATTATAACATGCCATCATTTTTTATTACGTGTTAAATTTGTCAACAATTTTAGTACATTCAATTACTCTTCCTATGCATCAGCCAGTCGGCACGGTCATGGAAAAATCTGGAGTGGAAACAAGGTCTTCAGAGCAGACAATGCTATCTAACGAAGCGCATGTCTTGCTGGTTACTGATAGCTCCTTAGAGGAGGATTCAGAGACAGATGACCAGTCATATTTCCCCCCTGAGGTGCATGCCCTAACTTGGCAGGGTTATGTTACTCATATCGTGCGTATGGTATCTTGCATTGCTATGTCATTTGCTTAGTTTAGACATTCTTTGTGTGAATGCCACCTGTTTAGTGTCTAATTACCATATATGTGAATTATGCAATGCCATCTTGTTGCAAGACATTATATATGTGAATAATGCAATGTTATCTTGTTGCAAGGCATTATGTATGTGAATTATGCAATGCCATGTTGTTTAGGCAAGCATCATATATGTGAATTATATCATGCCATCCTTTTTTTGTATTTCTCATTGCTTTTGTCAACAATGTTTGTATATTCAACTGCTCTTCTCGTGCATCAGCCATTTGAATTGGTGATGGAGAAATCTGGAGTGAAAACAAGGTCTTCAGAGCAGACAATGCTACCTGCTGAAGCAGATTTCTTGCTGGTTACAGATAGCTCTTCAGAGGAGGATTCAGAGGCAGATGACCAGTCCTATTATCCCGCTGAGGTGTATGCTCAAACTTGGCAGGGTTATATTACTCATATAATGCATATGTTGTATTGCAATGCTTAGTTTTTACATCATATACACAATATTGAATGCCATCTCCTTAGTTGACACATCATATATGCAATTGCCCTCTGCTCACTTCCTTAGTATATAAATCATATATTTGAATTATGTCATGCCATGATGTTTACATAGACAGCATGTATCTGAATTATGGCATGCCAACCCATTTTCTAAAGACATAATATAGTTATATCATCTCATCCTGTTTACATAGTCATCATATTTTAAATTAGTTCATTCTATCCGTGAATTATATCATGCCATCATGTTTCCATCAACGGCATGTTTGTGATTTATGGCATGCCAACCACTTTAATAGACACATCGTATAGTTATATCATGTCATCCTGTTTACATAGTCATCATATTTTGAAGTATGTCATTCTATCATGTTTAGTTAGCCATCATACATGTGAAATTGTGTCATGCTATCCTGTTTAATTAGCCATCATATATGTGAAATTATGTCCTGCTATTCTGTTTGCTTAGACAGCATAAATGTGAATTATTTCATGCCCTGTTTTCTTCCCTACTATCCATTGCACCTGTCTATCTTACCATGTCTGTACATTCAATTACTTTTCTTGTTTATCAGCCATTTCAATTGGAGGGAGTGATGGCAGTATCTGTGGGAGTAAAAACATGGTCTTCAGAAAAGATCGTGCTACCTGTTGATGCAGATAGAACCACGGTTGTACTTGCCCAAGAATCAGCCCCACCACACATAAGCCACACTCATGCAGATTATACCCCTACCCTGTTGGACAGAGAACCAGCTACACCCCTTCTAACCCCAACCCCAGCAGATAGACACCCAGTTCCCATTGACACAGCACCGTCTCCACCACAGAGCACCCAAACACGAGCAGTTAGTAAGGTAACTGCAGTGCCCAAATCACGAGGACCACCACTCCGAACCCGAAGTCAATTCTTAAAGCAAAAGAAGAATTGTTCTCAGGTCAGGTTCCGTAGCTATGGTTCATACTACTTTTCTCTTGCATCACTGTATTTACTAATACCAACCAATTTCAAATTTGAAGGATGCAATTGAAACTCCAATGGCGCATAAGGTATGTTTTAAACCTGTTTCTTCAACGTGTTTGGCTGTTTGCTGTTGTAACTTGCCCTATGTTGATTTTAGTTTCAATTGAATAAATAGTTATGTTCTCATGCCATGCACATTACAAGTGTTGTTATTGTTGTGTAGTTTCCCACACTTATATTCTGTCTATGCTGCTTTGTCTTAAATAGATATGATTCAAACCGTATCTATCTTGATTTGGCATCATAAACTAGAATGATATAGACCATACAGTGACCATACTACATAGATATATGTTTGTTTCATGCTGTTATCCTGTCCACCTTACTACTGAACCGGTTTACCAAAATGAGTTTCATATACTACATTGTAAACCTGAGATGTGTTTGTTTGTTTCTCTTTTAGAACGCGGATAAAATATTGGAGAAGAGTACCCTGTTATGCAATGGTAAAGGAAGTAATGCAGATAAGGTTCAAGATAGTGAGACATCTCTGTTGGTCTCCAAGAAAGCTGATAAAAACTATATTGAGGACACTGAGACAACCCCGAAGTCCTGTCTTGATGTAGTGTTCGAGTTACTGGCAACCACTGCAGGCACCAGCTCTTCGAACTCGTTGCCTGAATCAGTTCGACTTCTTGAGTCTCAACTTCAAGTTGAAAGACATCGATCAGATGTTATGCGACAGGAAGCCGAAGGATTGAGGAAGTCCCTGCAGAATTCAGATGCATACTTTCTAGTGCAACCGCATGTGCTGGAGGACTTAAGCGCCAAACAAGGGAAAGTTAATAAGCTTTCTAAGCATCTTGCCAGCATTATGGGTTCCCAGGATATTGTTTCTTGAGCTCTTCTGAAGTGGTTTCAGTTCTGCACTTGTTTTGCTGCGGCGTTTATATGCTGTTGTGTTCCCTATATTTGCACTAGTGGCGAACTTTGATGCCCAATGGATGTAATATGTGTAATAGCCGTGATAGCCTAGTGTAAGTTGCTTGCTTATTTATTTCCTTGTTGTCTTGTTTATTTGTTTGCTTGTAGTCAGTGAAGTTCTTTTTCTGCGGTTTGCTAGTGGCTGCAATAACCTATTTTTTAAAACTAGGCCACAATAACCATGAGCTAATATCTACTGTAGTGACACTGGACCTACGGGCCATAGAAACAGTGGGCCTTCTACGGGCCATATAAACAGTGGGCCTTCTACGGGCCGTATAAACAGTGGGCCTTCTACGGGCCGCAGAAACAATGGGCCTTCTGCGGGCCGTATCATCAATGGGCCTTATACGGGCAGTATGATCGATTGGCCAAACATGGGCCAATAACAGGCCGCATAATGGTCGTATATGGGCTAGAGTTGGAATCGTCCGTTCATGTGCCGACCATAACGGGCCATCGTTAATAGGCCATATTTCATGACGCTATGAAAACGGCCCAACGTGTTAACGGACCACAAACGGGCCGACAGTAACCATGGGCTAAATTTGGCCCATAAGTAGAAAATGACAGTAACGGGCCGTAAGTAAATGAATGTTGGAAATGAGCCCAAGAATAAATGGGCTCTGAGAAGGCCGAAAGATAACATGGGCTGGAAACGGCCCAACGGAATAACGGGCCCTTAATGGGTATAAAGTGATACATTGTTCATTACGGGCCAGTTTCACCACGGGCCGTTAATGGGTGTAAAGTAATACACTGTTCATTACGGGCTAGTTTCACCACGGGCCATTAATAGGCCAAGAGTTACATAGGGCCTCATATGGGCCGAAAGACGTCATGGGCCATACATGGGCTAGAAGTGAAAACGGTCTGGAATCATATTGGGTGGCCGAGATGACGCTATTGGGCCTAATTCGGATAGGGCGTAACGGGCCTTGGGTTAGCGGGCTGTAAATGGGCTATATGCGAACAGGACATTAACAGGCTTTACATGGGCCGGTCCGCCACCTTTTGACCAAGTCAAACGGGCCGGCCTTTTCACAGGAATAGGCCTCTGTTGGGCCGTGCCACGTGTCGACGTATCATAGGCACCTTCTGTCCAATGAGTGGATGACATCTGTCCCAACGGTGAGCCGACACGTGTTTCCTCCAGCCAATGATGATTTTATACGTGGAAAATCCCCATTGGTCGGGGTTGTTAATGGGTTATTGTATCCAAAACCCGACCCGATAGCTTAACAACGTTCCGTTACGGTGGATGCCACGTGTCGGTCACCCTTGACGAAAGCACTTCTGTGACGCACGATTTATCGTCATGGAAGTGGACACTTCCGTGATGATAATTTTGGTAATGTCATGGAACACTTCTACGACAACACAGGTATGACTATCTTGATTCTGTCATAAATTTGTCATGGATGTACATGCATGACAAAAAACGCGACCTACTGTGACAAACACGTATCATCACGGAAGTGTATTTTTTTTGTAGTGTATACAAGTGGAAGTGGATACTCTAAAATGCGCAAGATAAGCGTGAGTGTTATGGATGGCATTCTCGTAGGTAGACGGGAGCGGATCCATAGTGGTGTATTGATTGGTGAATATGTGGACTCGTATGCGCCACCTCAAAGAGTTACTTGCAGTCGTAGTTTAGGATAGCCACCGAGTCAAAGTTGGCTTGCTGCAGTTAAACCCCACCATCCCCTTTGTTGATAATGATGCATATGTAGTTCGTTCTGATGGTAGTCTTGCTGGGTACATTTGTACTCACGTTTGCCTATTTTATGTTTTTGCAGAGAGACTTCAGTCTCACTAGTAGTACCGCGTGGACTTTGATGTTTAGCTTGTTACCTCAGCTACGATCTTGTGCCCTCGGCAGGATCTAGCAGATAGTCAGGCTTCTCAGCCTTTTTCATTTATCGTTGCCTGTACTCAGACATGTTGAGCTTCAGCATGTGCTTTGACTTGTATGCTCTGAATGTTGGGTCATGAGACCCATGTTTCTAATATCTCGCTCCTCGGAGCCTATTGAGTAAAATACTTGAGTTGTAGAGTCATGTTGTGATGCCAAGTTGTATTTGCACTTATCGGGCATATTGTGTGTATGTTATTGAAATGCTTGGTATGTGTGGGATCTGACAATCTAGTTGTGTGTCCTTGGTAGCCTCTCTTACCGGGAAATGTCTCCTAGTGCTGCCACTGAGCCTTGGTAGCTTGCTACTGCTCCAGAACACTTAGGCTGACCGGCATGTGTCCTTCTTCGTTCTTGTGTCTGTCCCTTCGGGGAAATGTCACGCGGTGTCTACCGGAGTCCTGTTAGCCTGCTACAGCCCGGTTTATCGGAGTCCTGCTAGCCCAGTTGCTACAGCTCGGATTCACTCGCTGATGATCGACACGTTCGTTGCTGGGTCATGTATTCCTGTCCCTGTAAGTTAGTGCCACTTTGGGTTTACGACTAGCCATGTCAGCCCGGGTTCCGTGTCATATGGATGCTAGTGACACTATCATATACGTGAGCCAAAAGGCGCAAACGGTCTCGGGCCTGGTAAGGCGTCACCCGTGGGGATACCGTGTGTGAGGCCGCAAAGTGATATGAGGTGTTACATGCTAGATCAGTGTGGCATTGGATCGGGGTCCTGACAGCTTTGGTATCAGAGCTTGACTGCATGTAGGTTTACCAAGCCAAACTGGTCGAAGTTGTGTCTAGAAATGCTTTAGTTATGTAAGGGAATTGATTGGGGAAGGGAACGTAAGGCTCTTTTTACTCCTTATACCTTATGCCCTTCTGATCTGAGTCAGCCTCTTCTTTTCTTCCGGGGTTAAGGACTAGGATCTCATCTTCCTATTAGGTTCACGTGTTACTAATCCGTAGATTCTTAGGATTGTTGGTTTCAGGCCTCAGTTCAGTTTCTACTACTTTTAGTATGTTTTCAGCTGAACCAGAACCTTGATATGATGTTGTTAAGTGACTATGCCAAACCTTGTGAATGTCTCAAATCTTTTCCTAAGCATTTACAGCCGTTATGCTGTCCGAGTCATCCCAGGTTTGTAAATAGTCTGATGCATTTGCAAATCCCTTCTTCCCGTTTCCGATGTCCTCTTGGGACAGATTAAGCACACTAAAGGGTCTGTTGAGGTACTTCATTGCCTCAACATTTATGTTGGAGCTATTATTATGACCCTAGGTGTCTAGAGTATCACCTAGTAATCTAGCCATGCTTTGTGTTCCCAGTGTGATGATTCTGGCCATCATTCTTGAAAGCATCCCGTGATGCCACTTAGTAGTAGGTATTCTACTCCTGGGTTTCTGAACCCGAGATTTCCCTACTTACTTCATGTTGTTGGTGTTTGCTAGTTCCTTTAGGATATTAGTAACCTTTGCGATAGTCCTCAAGATTTGTGGTATATCCTTCTTTTAATACCATGAACCAATATGGCAGAAGTTCAGGAACCAAAAGGTCACAACAAGAGTGCTCTCGATGAATTCCCCTTCTATATTACTATTCTGCCAAACCTACCTCTCTGCATGGATTGTCCGGAAGAAATATGTTGAACTCGTTCGACATTCTAGTCCATGCGTCCACAACTCAGAAAATTGTATGTTGTTTTGAGTTATCCCCCTTAGTCGTCTTCTGACCTCGTCTATCAATTGATAGTCAAGAGTATGCGTGCATTCATTCATCGATGCCTACTACTCTTGTGGTCCGTCAAGCCATTCTATTCCGGAATGACTAGGAGAAACAAACTCCAGTACCCTTTTCCATTTCTAGGATTGGGTCAAAGCAGTTGTATTCCGCAGATCAAGATGCAATCCAGCTTTTGGTCTGTTCTACCTTGAAGTATTACCATCTATATATCAGGAATATCATGGGAATTGCACACCATCCTATGAACTCTTGATACAGTGATACTTCTCACCATCATTATTCACTCCTTGGTCCCCGTGTTGTTGTAACTAAAACACCGACAAGTGAATCGTGATGTGTGCAATCTATACTCCTAGCAACTTTGTTGCTTGGTAGTTAATAGACGATACTCTCATTCTTAGTGTGCTGGTTATTGAATTGTCATTCTAAGACTGATCGTGCTACCTAGTCCATTTTTCCTGGTGCACCCTTCGATCAAAGAGTTAGGATTGTGTCAATCTCTTGCTCTTTCAATCATATCGTCTTGCCCTGAAAAGCAAGATTGTTCTTGAGCTTACTAACATATCGGTGGTTCGTGATTTTTTGAATATCTTCTCGGAAGTGTTACCAGGTTGTCACCTGACCGCTATGTTGAGTTTGTGATCAAGTTGGTTTCTTGTAAACCACCCCCTTCTCAAAGGATCTGTGTTGGATACCCTTGAGCTAATTGGTCAAGCTAAATAACAACTTGGAGAGTTGGAAGATAAAAGCTTGTCTAACTTAGTTCATTTCCAAAGGGATATCTTGTGTTTGTGTGTTTGTTGTAGAAAGATGATTTCTTCATCGCTTGGTCCTCGTGATCAGCTGTTAAACCTATTGTATTACCCAAACTTTGATTTGAGTATGGGCTATACTTAAAACAAGTCAGAACCAACGATATTCGTAATGTTGCCTTACTCGTGGTTGTTTCCTCGAGCATACACCATTATATCTTTTGGTCTGACCAATGCTATCACTGTGTTCACATAGTTGTGGAATTCCATCTTCATGGAAATCTCGATGATTTGTTGTTCAGCTCATCATACACATTTCATCTTGTCCATGATTCATGATGAACATCTAAGTTAGTGTTGGAAACTTTTGTAAGCATTTCTTCATTTATGAAGTATATGTTTGGTGTGGGAAGTGACCTTCTCCAAGTTCATGTGCATCAGGTGCAAGTTGCCGCCATGAATTTGAGAAAGGTTTGTTTTGTTTTCCCTGGAATCATCCCAAGTCAGTTATGTATGTGTGAATGTATTCTATGGTTTGGTGGATTAATTACCTCCATTCCATATGTATTCCCTAGCACACCAAGCCACTGATTGAGTTGTTCAAGGAGAAGAAGTTCCTTCTTAAGACCCGGGCTTATACAAGGACTTCGATATCCTCGATGATGGTTCCCCACCTGAACTCGGTAGTGTTTTTATTATAAGACTACTACGTGGTCATGCTTGTCTTGGACAGCGTGTTCACAGGTTTATAGCAGAACCAGCACATGTTTTGGAGCATGCTATCGTAGTTCATTTTCTTGAGAATCTCGCAACGTCATCTCTTCGGTTTGTGTTGCAAATTTTCTTTTCCAGACATGCTGTCTGAAATGTCCTGTTACCAACCAGATCTGAATCTCAGACAGATATGATGGTTGGAACTATTCCAAGATCTATGATGTAGGTCCCGACAAGGTTGATGTTCGCCGACGCACCTAGCCGGAAGATCTATCATTGTAGTATCTTGAATGAGCAATTTGCCCATCTTCTCTATAAGGAAATCATGTGACTTTTGTAGAAGTGTTCCTTATAAATCCTTTCTCTTCCGAAGTCTGACCTATACTTGATGGCCACGTTAATGCTTTAATTATGACTGTGGTATGTAGAACATCAAGGAGAACATTAGAAGCGGAGTGCTAAATGTTTCTCGGTCAATCATCCAGATTTTGATCCCTTGGCCTCACTAAGGTGAAATCCGAGGAGATGTTATCTTCCTTTGCATTTGCATCCTCCGTCGCTATTCATCACGGTAGTATGTTGTGGCCAGGATCCTTGGCAGGATGCTGGTAAGACCTTGATGAATATGGAAATGCTCAAGTTCTTGAGAGCACGCTCAGTCACTGGGTTCTATTCTCGGTATCAATTGGAATGTGCCTCTCGTTTGCCGAGTTGTTCTGTAACCATAGTTTCCTTTCCGATCTGAGTATGCCATTCCTTCGCACCCCGCCAAATGATCGTTTGTGATTGTCTTATGCTGGTATAAAGGGTCTCAATGATCTAGATATCAAAAGTAATTCTTTTTGCCAATTCAGGGAAAATCCTACAAGTCACCTTCCTAAGGTGCCCTGTTGTGGAATCGTGGCAGATACCTCCTCGCTATCTTGAAACCAGGCACCATCTTCTTCAGCGTGGAATTTTGCCTACTAGTTTGAACTTTCATCATCTGCTTCTTTCCATCCCTTCTGATGTGTGTTTTGTGTCTCAACTCAAGAGATGTTGCTATGTCTCATTCAGTAAGTTGATAGTGAGTTGCTCAATCTTCGAGAAGATCGACTCTATAGAGTTTTCCTTTCTTCTCATTGTCGTGTTGGATGAAGTTGTCAAAGCAAGTCGTCGAGACCAAGATGATGCAATGAATCAACATCCTCGAGAAGGGCAATTGGATCGCGAAGATTGTGTTAGCTTGTGTCCCCTCTGTCTCCTTACCTCGCGTCTTGAATCTCGGAACGAGATTCTTATTTAGTGGGGGTGAGTTGTCACAGCCCTAGCATTTCTTGTAACTAGTTGCATTAAAGCATCCATGCATCATGTTGGAATTCAAAGGAAATTTTGAAATGGGGATGTTCAAAGCCTAGCAGATAATAATTTTAACTAGGTTCAATTCAAATATTTTCATTGGACCCAAAATGCCCTCCAAAAATGTTCATTTTTTCTGGAAAAAGGTTAAAACCTTAATCAGAGGTCATGCACATTTTTCCAAGGCATTTATGGTTTTCAAATTAATTCATAATTGTATTTGAGTTGGAGCAAATAAATTCTATAAACATTTTTATTGCTCCAATGATCCTGGAATATTTTGTGGAGCTCTAGGATAAACCTTATTGCATCCACAATAATTTCCAGAGAGTTGCAAAAATAATTTGGTTTGTCCGCACTACGGCCCATGGGAGCGGCGGTTGAGAGCACCGGGGCGTAGCCCGTGCTCTTCCACATCTAGGGGGGAGGTGCGAGGAGGTGGGGTGGCCGGAGCTCGCTGGAGCAGAGCTCCTGGCGGCGGCTGGTGTTCGGGTGCGAGCGGGGATGCGGCTGTGGTGTGCGAGGGCGAGAACACAAAGGGGGAGGAGGAGGAGCAGCTCACAGCGGTTGCAGCAGGCGTCAAAGCGGGCTCGGGGAAGGCCGGACGATGACGTGCGGGTGGTGGAGATCCGCGGCGGCCGGCAGTGAAGACGACGATGGTGGCGATGATGGAGGCTGTCCAGAGGTGCGTGGCTCGACGGAGGGGACAAGGGAGGCGCGCCGAAGCTCTTGGGCACGTCGGAGAGGCGAGGCTGTGGCGGTGGGCGCAGCAACAGCGAGTGGCGGCGATGGGGGTGTTCGATCTCGGGAGATTGAGAGCGATAGAGGAGGGGATGAGCACTGGGGAAAGAGAGAGAGGCCGGGGGGTTGCGTGGTGCTCGGGTCGGGCGAGAGGGCGAGGGAGAGGACGAACAAAGGGGGGGAGCGAACATGAAGGTTCTGGGCTCCATGTTCCAGTTGCACGGGAGGGTTAATTAGCGGCTTAAACAGGGATTAGTCAGAACCAACGATATTCGTAATGTTGCCTTACTCGTGGTTATTTCCTCGAGCATACACCATTATATCTTTTGGTCTGACCAATGCTATCACTGTGTTCACATAGTTGTGGAATTCCATCTTCATGGAAATCTCGATGATTTGCTGTTGAGCTCATCATCAACATTTCATCTTGTCCATGATTCATGATGAACATCTAAGTTAGTGTTGGAAACTTTTGTAAGCATTTCTTCATCTCTCATTTATGAAGTATATGTTTGGTGTGGGAAGTGACCTTCTCCAAGTTCATGTGTGTCAGGTGCAAGTTGCCGCCATGAATTTGAGAAAGGTTTGTTTTGTTTTCCCTGGAATCATCCCAAGTCAGTTATGTACATGTGAATGTATTCTATGGTTTGGTGGATTAATTACCTCCATTCCATATGTATTTCCTAGCACACCAAGCCACTGATTGAGTTGTTAAAGGAGAAGAAGTTCCTTCTTAAGACCTGGGCTTATACAAGGACTTCGATATCCTCGATGATGGTTCCCCACCTGAACTCGGTAGTGTTTTTATTATAAGACTGCTATGTGATCATGCTTGTGTTGGACAGTGTGTTCACAGGTTTGTAGCAAAACCAGCTCTTGTTTTGGAGCATGCTATCGTAGTTCATTTTCCTGAGAATCTCGCAACATCATCTCTTCGGTTTGTGTTGCAAATTTTCTTTTCCAGACATGCTGTCTGAAATGTCCTGTTACCAACCAGATCTGAATCTCAGGCAGATATGATGGTTGGAACTATTCCAAGATCTATGATGTAGGTCCCGACAAGGTTGATGTTGGCCGACGCACCTAGCCGGAAGATCTATCATTGTAGTATCTTGAATGAGCAATTTGCCCATCTTCTCTATAAGGATTTCATGTGACTTTTCTAGAAGTGTTCCTTATAAATCCTTTCTCTTCCGAAGTCCGACCTATACTTGATGGCCACGTTAATGCTTTAATTATGATTGTGGTATGTAGAACATCAAGGAGAACATTAGAAGCGGAGTGCTAAATGTTTCTCGGTCAATCATCCAGATTTTGATCCCTTGGCCTCGCTAAGGTGAAATCTGAGGAGATGTTATCTTCCTTTGCATCTGCATCCTCCGCCGCTATTCATCATGGTAGTATGTTGTGGCCAGGATCCTTGGCACGGATGCTGGTGAGACCTTGATGAATATGGAAATGCTCAAGTTCTTGAGAGCACGCTCAGTCACTTGGTTATATTCTCGGTATCAATTAGAATGTGCCTCCCGTTTGCCGAGTTGTTCTGTAACCATAGTTTCCTTTCTGATCTGAGTATGCCATTCCTTCACAGCCCGCCAAATGATCTTTTGTGATTGTCTTATGCTGGTATAAAGGGTCTCAATGATCTAGATATCAAAAGTAATTCTTTTTGCCACTTCAGGGAAAATCCTACAAATCACCTTCCCTAAGGTGCCCCGTTGTGGAATCGTTGCAGATACCTCCTCGCTATCTTGAAACCAGGCACCATCTTCTTTAGCGTGGATTTTTGCCTACCAGTTTGAACTTTCGTCATCTGCTTCTTTCCATCCGTTCTGATGTGTGTTTTGTGTCTCAACTCAAGAAATGTTGCTATGTCTCATTCAGTAAGTTGATAGTGAGTTGCTCAATCTTCGAGAAGATCGACTCTATAGAGTTTTCCTTTCTTCTCATTGTCGTGTTGGATGAAGTTGTCAAAGCAAGTCATCGAGACCAAGATGATGCAATGAATCAACACCCTCGAGAAGGGAAATTGGATCGCGAAGATTATGTTAGCTTGTGTCCCCTCTGTCTTCTTACCTCACGTCTTGAATCTCGGGACGAGATTCTTGTTTAGTGGGGGTAAGTTGTCATAGCCCTAGCATTGCTTGTAACTAGTTGCATTAAATCATCCATGCATCATGTTTGAATTCAAAGGAAATTTTGAAATGGGGATATTCAAACCCTAGCAGATAATAATTTTAACTAGGTTCAATTCAAATATTTTCATTGGACCCAAAATGCCCTCCAAAAATGTTCATTATTTCTGAAAAAGGTTAAAACCTTAATCAGAGGTCATGCACATTTTTCCAAGGCATTTATGGTTTTTGAATTAATTCAAAATTGTATTTGAGTTGGAGCAAATAAATTCTATAAACATTTTTATTGCTCCAATGATCCTGGAATATTTTGTGGAGCTCTAGGATAAACCTTATTGCATCCACAATAATTTCCAGAGAGCTGCAAAAATAATTTGGTGAAGAAACCAAATTAAAACAAAACTGCAAAATTAGAAAACAGAATCAAAATAGAGAAAACCAGAGAGAGGGAGAACTTACCTGGCCTTACCTGGCCGGCCCAGTGGACAGCCAGCCCACGAGGCCCAGGCGCCAGTCACCCCTAACCTTCTGCCAGTAGGCAGGAGGGCGTGTGGCTGCGGCGCGCGCGCACGCGCTTGGCCAGCTCCTGCTTGCCGCTGCTGCTGGAGGCCGCTACGAGCGCCACACAACCCCCCCGGCCTCTCTCGCTTTCCCAGTGCTCATCCCCTCCTCTGCCGCTCTCTATCTCCCTAGACCGAACGCCCCCATCGCCGCCGCTCGCTGTTGCTGCGCCCACCGCCACGGCCTCGCCTCTCCGACGTGCCCAAGAGCTTCGGTGTGCCTCCCTCATCCTCTCCGTCGAGCCACGCACCTCCGGACGGCCTCCATCATCGCCACCGTCATCTTCTTCACCGCCGGCCGCCGTGGATTTCCACTGCCCGCATGTCGCCGTCTGGCCTTCCCCGAGCCCGCTTCGACGCCTGCTGCAACCGCTGTGAGCTGCTGCTCCTCCTCCCCCTCTCCGTTCTCGCCCTCGCATACCACAGCTGCATCCCCGCTCGCGCCCGAACACCGGCCGCCTCCACGAGCTCTGCTCCGGCGAGCTCCGGCCACCCCACCTCCTCGCACCTGCCCCCCTAGATGCAGGAGAGCACGAGCTACACCCCGGTGCTCTCAGTCGCCGCTCCCGTGGGCCGTAGTGCGGACAACCGCTGCGACCAGAGGTCGCCGGCGATGAGCCGCCGTCGTACCACAGACCGGTGGGTCCCGTCGGTTGGGTGATTAGCTTAGGCTAATCACCATTTAACCAAACCCCCAAACACTGACAGATGGGTCCCGGTGGCTCCTAATTGTTATTTAGGCTTTTTAACACTCTGTTTAACCCGGTGTCGCTGACATGTGGGCCCCATGCGTCAGGTTTGACCCTAGTCAGTGCAGTTGACCTGCTGACACCGGCATGACGTAGTGCTGACGCAACTAACAGTTTTCTGGGTTTAATTTAATTCAGGAAATTCTAGAAAATAGCTAAAACTTCAAAAATTCATAGTAATTCAACCGTAGCTCCAAATGAAATAAATTATATATGAAAAATGATTAGAAAAATCCAATCTATCCATCTGTACAGGTTTCATGCATGATAAAGCAACTAAAACCTGCTGTTTATATATAAACATGATAATGCACTTAATAAATTCATAGTTTGAGGTTGAACTTGAACCTTGGGTTCAAAATAACTCAAACCCATCTGGTTGTAGTTGCATTAGGCCAACACACTCATATTGCCATGTCATGAGCATGCATCATATTGTGCATTGCATTGATTGTGTTTCCTTCTCTATTGCCGGCAATTGTCCCCTCTCAGTAGATGTGGTTCCGACGATGAGATCGATGACACCGATGAAGAGCTATACTATCTTCAGAAGTGCCAGGCAAGAAAAACCCCCTTGTTCATTCTGATACAATCCCACTCTCTCGCTCCTGCTCTCTGTTACTGCATTAGGACAACAACGATTCAACTGTTACATGCTGCGGTAGTTGAACCCCTTTCCTCTGCATGACCTGTCATTGCCACAGTAAATAGATGAAACCCACTAGCATGAGTAGGAGTTGTTTGAGCCCTGATGTGCCTACTCGTTCATGCTTGTTTGTCATGCCTACTATTGCTTAGAGTTGTGTCAGGTCTGATTCATCAGGGATGAATTGGAAAGCTGTGAACATGTCCTACTATTGAGAGCTAAGTGTGTGAACACGATTTGGTAAAGGTAGCGGTGAGAGGCCATGTAGGAGTACATGGTGGGTTGTCTCATTGAAACCGTCCTCAGGAACTGAGTTCTGTGTTTGTGATCCATGAACAGTTACTACCACACATTGGGTTCCAGTAACTCAACCCCTCTCAACTTATTAATCAACATGATCTTTGTCCAGGAGTTGCAACTAGTTTCTGGTGTTTGTAGGTAGTGCTAGTAGTCTACCAAGTGGCACCCGGTACATGTGGGCTTGGGACAGACTAGGTGCAGTGGCACCCGGATAGTGGGCTTGGGAACCCTGCTCACATTGTTTGGGGCCGTGAGTGACACCCCGGCCGGATCTCCTTGCGTATGGAACCCGAATAGGCGATAAACCTGGACGAGAGACTTGTGTGGTTAGTTAGGTCATAGCCGACACCCTCGCTGGGCTTTCGCTTGAAGGTTGCCGAGTACATGTCGTGTAAATGGCGATAAGTGGTGAGAGCGTGTGTGAAGAAGTACACCCCTGCAGGGTTAACATTATCTATTCAAATAGTCGTGTCCGCGGTAAAGGACTTCTGGGTTGCCTGTACAGTTCATAGAAAAGTGGAAGTGGATACTCTAAAATGCGCAAGATAAGCATGAGTGCTATGGATGGCGTTCTCGTAGGTAGACAGGAGCGGATCCATAGTGGTGTATTGATTGGTGAATATTTGGACTCGTGTGCGCCACCTCAAAGAGTTACTTGCAGTCGTAGTTCAGGATAGCCACCGAGTCAAAGCTGGCTTGCTGCAGTTAAACCCCACCAGCCCCTTTGTTGATAATGATGCATATGTAAATAGTTCTGATGGTAGTCTTGCTGGGTACATTTGTACTCATGTTTGCCTATTTTATGTTTTTGCAGAGAGACTTCAGTCTCACTAGTAGTACAGCGTGGACTTTGACGTTTAGCTTGTTACCTCAGCTACGATCTTGTGCCCTCGGCAGGATCTAGTAGATAGTCAGGCTTCTCAGCCTTTTCATTTATAGTTGTCTGTACTCAGACATGTCGAGCTTCAGCATGTGCTTTGACTTGTATGCTCTGAATGTTGGGTCATGAGACCCAAGTTTGTAATATCTCGCTCCTCGGAGCCTATTGAGTAAAATACTTGAGTTGTAGAGTCATGTTGTGATGCCAAGTTGTATTTGCACTTATCGGGCATATTGTGTGTATGTTATTGAAATGCTTGGTATGTGTGGGATCTGACTATCTAGTTATTTATCCTTGGTAGCCTCTCTTACCGGGAAATGTCTCCTAGTGCTTCCACTGAGCCTTGGTAGCTTTGCTACTGCTCCGGAACACTTAGGCTGACCGCCATGTGTCCTTCTTCGTTCATGTGTCTGTCCCTATGGGGAAATGTCACACGGTGTCTACCGGAGTCCTGTTAGCCTGCTACAGCCCGGTTTATCGGAGTCCTGCTAGCCCAGTTGCTACAGCCCGGATTCACTCGCTGATGATCGACACATTCGTTGATGGGTCATGTATGCCTGTCCCTGTAAGTTAGTGCCACTTTGGGTTTACGACTAGCCATGTCAGCCCGGGTTCCGTGTCATATGGATGCTAGCAACACTATCATATACGTGAGCCAAAAGGCGCAAACGATCTTGGGCCTGGTAAGGCGACACCCGTGGGGATACCGTGCGTGAGGCCGCAAAGTGATATGAGGTGTTACATGCTAGATTGGTGTGGCATTGGATCGGGGTCCTGACAACGGAGGTGCCTCCCGAGCCCCTGTCCAATGCATTTTTCTAGGGTTGGTGGGCTCAAGGGTGGCTCGCTCAGCTGGCATGGGCGAGCTACCCCGGCAAGGGTCCTACCGGGGCTGCTGAGGCTGCCCCGGTAAGGGTCCTTGCCGGGGGAACCTGCTTCGCCCATTCGATCTTCGTGGCCTTGGTCCTTGTTGTTGTTCTGTTTGCCTTGTGACTTCGGCTTGTCTCCGGCATCCCTTTCCTGCCCTGTGATGCGTGGCTGTGGCGGGAGTCTCTAACTGCACGTGCACAAGTAGAGGGGTCAAAAGCAAAGCCCCTACTTTTGTACACCGACAGGAGCCCCGGGACTGGGCCACACATAAGCACAACACGTTGTTGGGCCAGGCCCAAAATGGTGCGCGGGCAGTTGGGGCAGATTTTTACCGCGGCCACTATTCCGTCCCCTGCGCTTCCCCACGACCCGCGTTGAACGCCCGACGTGGGAGTCGTGCGTGCGCATGACATGGGAGTGCTGGCGTCACCTTGTGGCGGACAATAAAGAGGCGGCTTGCGTGTCTCTTCGAGGCCGCAGGGCCGCCTCCTATTTACTTCCCTTGTTCGGGAACCGTCGTCCCACGCGTCCCACTGTGCCCGCCTCTAGCGCCACGTTCGCCGCATGCATAACGCAGAGTGAATGACAGGCGCAGGGGACGTGGGTAGTTGCGCGCGTGCAGGTTGATTCTCACGCGCCTTCAATGGAGCGGGGAGGGCGGTCGACGGCCCCGCTTGCTGTCACTTCGAGAAGCCGAATTGGCCGAGAGGGGGCAACCGAACCTCGCCCCCGCCCCTTTATAAAGAGGGGAGCGGGCGGAACAGTGCCTCTCATCCTTTCGCCATCTGCCTCTCCCCATTCTGCTTTGTTTCTTCTTCTTCCATGGCGAGGGGGCGTGGCGATGCTTCTTCGGTGGCGGCGAGGGTTTCGGCCAGGCAGCACATCGCTCCTCCCCAAGATCTCGTAGCGGCGGAGCCGGCCGCTAGAGGAAGGG
Organism: Triticum dicoccoides; assembly: GCF_002162155.2. Classification (NCBI taxonomy): domain Eukaryota; kingdom Viridiplantae; phylum Streptophyta; class Magnoliopsida; order Poales; family Poaceae; genus Triticum; species Triticum dicoccoides. The sequence goes on along the minus strand of NC_041389.1, from coordinate 378,775,073 downwards.
GGGCGAGGTCGAGGCCGTTGTGGTGCCCGAGAGAGAGGAGGACGGGGTGGCAGGTCAGCCTCACCTCCTCCAGCAGCCCCTCCTCCGATGGAGGGCCACGCCAGGGACAACCCCTGCAAATTCTTCGTTAGGCTACGCCATCCACCACGCCGTCGCCTTCGCCTCCCGACTCCCACTACAAAAAAAAATACACTTCCGTGATGATACGTGTTTGTCATAGTAGGTCGCGTTTTTTGTCATGCATGTACATCCATGACAAATTTATGACAGAATCAAGATAGTCATACATCTGCTGTCGTAGAAGTGTTCCATGACATTACCAAAATTATCATCACGGAAGTGTCCACTTCCATGACGATAAATCGCGCATTACAGAAGTGCTTTTGTCAAGGGTGACCCACACGTGACATCCACCGTAACGGAACGCCGTTAAGCTATCGGGTCGGATTTTGGATCCGATAACCCGTTAATAGCCCCGACCAATGGGAAATTTCCACGCGTAAAATTCTGATTGGCCGAAGGGAACACCTGTCAGCTTGTCAGTGGGCCAGATGTCGCCCATCCGTTGGAGGAGACATGCCTATGGTATGTCGACATGTGGCTGGGCCCAAAAAAGGCCCATATAGGTTAAAAAGGCCGGCCCAGTCAAAGGCCCATAGATCTTAATCAGGTACTAGTGGGCCAGCCCAATAACGGCCTGCTTAATAAAGGCCCATTTACGGCCCGAAACCAGATCTGGCCCGTTAATTGTTCGCCCAATTTTGGGCCCATTTACGGCCCGAAGCCAGATCTGGCCCATTAATTGTTCGCCCAATATTTGTGCCCATTTGCGGCCCGAAGCCAGATCTGGTCCATTAATTGTTTGCCAAATATTCGGGCCCAACTAGAGCCCAGTGACTTTCGGCCTGTTAGAGGCCTGATGTAGACATGGGCCCATTTCAGCCCGGTGTGACTTTCGGCCTGGGAATGGCCCGTGCTACCCATGGGCCATATATGGTCCGACGGGACATCGGGCCCACTAATGGCCCGTGCTAAAGGTGGCAACAGTTAAGCCCAATGTGACTTTGGGCCTGTTAAAGGCCTATCGCATAATTCGACCCGTTGATGCCTGTATTAAGCTTTCAGCCTCTTAAAGGCCCATGATATAAGTGGGCCAACTAAGGCCCCAGATATATTTCGGCCTGGTAACGGCCCATGAGATAACTGGGCCCATAACGGCCCGGTCTACATTTCGGCCTGCTGAAAGCCCGTCGACGACTAGTGAAAATTGAGGCCCAACATGCATTTTGGCCTGCTAAAGGCCCGTGGTTTCATCTCGGTCATAACATGCCAGTACAATATTCAGCCTGTTAATGGCCCAACGCTACCTGGGCCAAACTAAGCGCTGGGTCGATAAAAGGCCCAACTAAAATATAGGCCGGTGTAAGTTTGGGCATGGCACAATGTGTGAAGGCCCCAATCATTCGGGCCCAAGAAAGACGCAGGCCGACCCAATTGTGGCCCGCTAAAAACCTGGCCCATTAGAGTCGAATGTTTTGCCCCGGTCGACTACATCTGATTTTTTCAGATAGCGAATGATGGCAGTAACTAGTAGGAATTAAGAACAAACCTACTCTATACAATAAAGAAATTACGGCATAGTAACTAAGAATAAACCTACACTGTACAATAAAGGATTTAAGGTATATTACATCCACTGGGCATCGAAGTTCGCCACCAGTGATCATAAAGCGCAACGAAGAAGCAGATTACAAAAACTGGGCACCATTGCAGCGTAACAAAATAATACTGAACCGAGACCACTTCCAAGACAGTTCAAGAAAGGTTAGCCTTGCGGGGGAACTGCTGCGCAAGCTGCTGAGCAAGGCTGTGAGACTAGCCTAGCATGTCGGTCATAGCTTCCAGGTGTAGCTGTTTAGCGATGAGGTTCTCATTGGTGTTCTCCGCAATCTTTCTTAGAGATAGGACTTCAAGTCAAAGTTGAGTTGCAGAATGCCTTTCTGCTAGAACTTGGGACTGAAGAAGTCGAACTGATTCAGACAACGAATTCTGTGAGCTTGTCTGACTGTTAGTCTCAAGTAACTTGAACACTGCATCAAGACAAGACTTTGGGGTTGTCTCGCTATCTTCAAGATGTTTTGCCTTCTTTGCTACAATATATGTTGGGTTTGTCTCACAGCCTTCAGCAGACTTGTGCATGCCATCAGGCATATCACCCTGAAACAAAGCAGAGAGATGATAGGTTTTGCACGTGTATAAACAAAGATGATAAATGTTCTGTCAATTCTATCCAATTTCAAATTAGAAAATAAAGAGTAAGTTCAAAATATCAATAGCATGATTTGGCATTGTTCATAACGCGGGGAGCTTTACCACACTACTAGATTACCATGTCAACATAACAAGCATAGATGAAGGGCAAAGAAAATCATTGTATCTATTTTGGATAATGTGCATGGCATGTTGTTCATATCATCAGCCACATCAGTAAGATAAAACAGGAGATGACATGGTGCAAACGTGGGCTTCTTCACCACACACTGGATTATAGATCCACAAAACCAAGCATACATATAAGGAGTATTAAGTAATGTGCATGGTATGAATAAGAAATTTGGTTTTACAAGTAAAACTTAGAACTTACGGTTCTTACGAACATGCATTTTGGTAGAAACAACAAACTAAATAGCAGTAAATGATAGGGAGTATGAGCAAATTAAACAGCAGTTGAGGATAAAGGCTTTAGAAGGACTGACTTACATTAACAGTTAACACCGGCTTTATAATGCCCTTCTCCATGTCCAGGGAAGGATAACTCAAGAATTTCAGCACAGAATCTTCTTCATAAGCATTGCCTATACTCTACATTTTGTAGAGAGTAATTATAGATATGATAATACTGGAAGGGATAGAGGATAATGAAAATAAGATGCAGATTGATGCTACATAATCAACTACCAGTCCCTGGAAGTACAAGCGTTACAGGACAAAATATACTGACAAGAGCAATGGGCTACACTTCTGCACTGGCATTGTCTGTGTATTCTACTTGTTGGTAAGATTAAATATAGATCTGATCTTTTTTAGTAAATGGTGGGCGAGGGAGATAAGATGCAGAATGCTACAAAATGAACCAATCCTTCTTCCCATAATACAAGAGTGTTTTGAACACTGGTGTACTATACAAAACGTTCTTATATTATGGGACGGAGGGAGTAGCTATTAATGTAAGTACAGTGATAGACCACGTTCAGTCCTTACAAGAGGACTGCAGAGCTAAACCTCTTCAAAAGCATTGGGTTGATTCTAAATTTGTGTAAGAGTCCATACGAATCTTATAGTGTCCACCAAATGGACGATTACGAGGCTAACATGTGCAATGATCCTACATAATCAAACAGCTATGAAAGTAAGTATGGTCATACAGGGCAAGAGGTACTCACAAGAGCAATGCAGTGTGCAGTATAGTTGTGAGATTCTGTGGTCCCTTGAGAATGAATGTTCTTCTGCTAACAGTTTTCGTACAAGTGAGACATTAAGGCAAATGCAGAAGTGTAGTTCAAATTGTGATGTGATATCATCGGCAGTACCTTATGCTGCAGCCAAGACCAATGTGTAACAAGATTATTCCAGTCACCGTCGGATAAATGTAGCACCAAAGACTTTACAGAAATTTCGTTCAGAGGCTTGCCATTGAAGTGCGCTTGCCTCAGGTAGGAATGATACTTTATCAACGAGTGCTTGAAAAGCTTATCCAACTCTTGCTCGTCATCACAATCCAGTTTGCTCCTCGCCTATTTAAAAGAATGAAATCTTGTGTCTTCTGTCAGTAGAAACATATGCAGTAATGACCATGAATAACATTAGTACATTACTTACGCATAAGTTGTGGAGGAAGACTGGAAATTGTTTTGTGTCTGCGGTATAATATTTCCATGAAGGAAAGATGCGCACAAAGTTCCTGACAACAACATAAGCTTCATCTTCTAAACTGGGAAGAAATGGAACAGGGGTCCTATTTGCTGCAATTGGGGCTCTCTCTGGTTCGAAAAGGGATTTGGCAACTGGATTTGGTGTACTCTTTGCTAGAATGGGTGTTTTGCATCATACTGCTGGTGCTATGTCAAGTGGCATAATCATACTGTTTGGTGTAGTTGGGGTCTGCTGAGTTGGGGCATCAGAAATGACCAGTGTAGTAGGGCTAGAGTCTGCTAGAGTTGGGGTATTTTGTGGGTCAGGTGATATTGCAACTACACCTAATGGGCTATTTGACTTGTCAGGTGCCACTACCTTTTCCAAATACTTTGCTTGTGCTCCTCCATGATCAGCAATCGCCCTCTTCCTTTTGAACGTCTGATACACAAGAACAGCATTTGAATGGATAAATATGGTATGATGACAGATGGAATATGTACTGAAAATGGATAGGCAGGGCGTATTCACATACACGATGTGTAAACTAAGCTAACGGTAGTTCAACAAAGTAGAAGCAATGCAAAGCATCAGTTGCAAGATACGTGCGAGCAATGTAACCTTGGAAAGTTAGAGCAAGTACCTTGATGGGTGAATAAGATAGGACATCTTCCTCTGACTCCTCCACTAGGGAGCTACACTGACTTAGGTCTCCCTCTAGCTCAGAATCACTGTTAGGATCATATTCTGAGCATGAATCTGTAGGTGGAGAGCGTTTGCATTGCATTGCATCCAGACTTGATTTCAGTCCCTTAATGCCAAGTTTGACAGCCATGGCATTGTTCTGCTTTATTCTTTTCATGTGCGCAAGCTCATAATCATTATGATGCTATTCCGAATCTGAGATTCATGAAAACATAAAAAGTAGTCAGATTATCTATGGAATGCATTGCAGATTCAACTCGGAGAGTGTCTCCCTATAAACTCCTGCATATGCAAAGTTCACCTCCCCAACTGTGCTGACCAGACCACACATAGAAATACAAACCCCTTATGTCTCTATAACTGGCAGGCACACATTTCAAAACTGAAGTAGTAACATTAGAATCATATGAAATTCGTATTTGAACAAATAAACTAAGCAATTATGAGTGGCATAATGTTTAGCTTCAAGGGTGGAGTGTTGGTAGTGCGACACAAAGCAAGTAGGCAGATTGTATTTCATGTAAAAGCTCGAAACCTATGTAAAAGCTGGAAATGACACTTTCTTTCTATACAATGCAGTGTTCGTTACCCACACATGATGGAAGAGATCACATAGAGAAATACTATTCACTCATGTCTACGGTTCCAGTATTTAGAAACAGGGTGGTCCACCCTAAAAGAATATTGACAACAAATATGACAAGGCAAGCATAGATGTAGTGAATCAATCATTTACTTGTGAGCTTATTAGGACAAGTATGCATAATTGTAACTACAGTAAGAGACCGTCCAAAATCTAAATGAAGAAGTTTGTCTAGCACTTATTGTTTGCAACTAATCGACATGAATAATTGGATATTATATCGAATGAGTAAGAAAGACAAGTAAAATTGTCAACAAACTTGGCTTGCAGTAGTAATCTGGGTCAATGTCACTATGACCAACAATCCAAAATGACTAGTTTCTAGTCCGAGGGCCGGAATTTTGAAAACCCTGTGAACTTTAGAGGTACTAAAGATTACCGAAATACATCTAAACCATTAAGTGTAGTAGCACTGAGCACACAACAAACCCTAATGACAGTCCTACCTAATGAGTAATGAATCAATTAGAAAATGGGTGATGAGGAGTGGCTGCTGAGTGTTGAGGACGTATCTCAGGATAAATCGGGTTGGCTTGGTGGGTGCTGCACGCCTGAGCCCTGAACGGACTGGGAAGGTAGGCACGGCGGCGCGCCCGGGCAGCGGTGACGCTGTTGGGCGAGCGGCTCCTGGCCTCCTGTTAGTCCGGCGTCTCCTCCTAAAGTCATGCCGTCTGGGGACGGCAAGTCGCTGGCGAGGCAGGCGGCTGGGGGCGAGTAGAGATCGGAAGCACGCAGCAGAATAGAGGGGAATCGGGGCCTGGGACGACCCAAAATCCCAGGGTGGGCCGGCCCACCATGGGCACCCTGTAGAGATACACACCCGAGTGGCGAACATGCATTTTCAAAACTAATTTAGGAACATTTAGCTTACCAATTAAACAACTCTGTTTTAATAATGTCAGATTCATATTCGAACATCTAAGCTTGTTTAGATTGATGGGTGGAGCAGTGTTATTATGACACGAAGCACGTATTCTGATCGTATAGTGATCATAAAAGGGGGAAACTCTAAGCATATTTTTTTAGCAAAAGAGGGTTTCCCCTCCGATTTCTATTAAAGAAACCACCACGGAACCAACATGATCAATTAAACCCTAAGCATGATCAATTAAACCGTATTATGGTTGTGCCATGGTAGATTTGAAGCTGCAAACCGGAGAAATGATATTTAGCATCCATTGTTTGCTTCGAACTAAGAACTAAATTCTAAGAGCTGAAAAGAAAGTAGAGTAACCAAGTTAAAATCTATTTCCTGGTTGAGATCAAAAAGTTGAGGAGATATGAAGTACCACCTCTCTTGCGGCGCCGTGTAGGCATCGGGGGTGCGATGGCTATCGATGGTGTTGAAGCAGATCTGCGATGGTAGATGGGTGCATCGGGGGATAAGTCCTGTTGCGGTGGAAGAGAAGGTCGTGTGAGCGGCCCGGGCAAAGAGGACGACGGCGCCGATGAAGCGAGAGGACGCGATGCAAGGCTATTGGTCTGTCGTCGTGGATGAGAAACGGCCATCTCTAGAAGTGGACGACGCGGTCTTGGTAGGCGCTCTGGCATGGTGGAGGACAGTGGAGATGGATGTGGTGGAGGACGGCGGTGATGGATGGGGTGGCGGACGAAGGCTGGTGTGGGGATGGCGTGTTCTAGCGCGGACGATGTATGAATGGGAAAATGGAGGGAGAGGTACGGGGAACCATGTTTTTGGGACGCCCCTGTCTGAAATATGGGAAAGTTACGAACTTAGCCCCCGTTTAAAATTTGGACGTCTCATCGGTTGGGGATAGGATGGTAATCTTGCAACTCGCCAATATTTGCCCAGAGCGACTTCAGGCGAGGAGAGGGTGGTTGGCGCCCATGGTTGGCGCCCACAGTGTATGAACGAGGCTAACAGGTAGGGCGGTTGTGTCACGTCTGAGTGAAGTTACAAACCTGCCCCTATTGAAAATATTTGCCTACATCGATTTTTGCCGAGTCGAGTTTGTTTTGCCGCCCACCGTGTATGAATGGGGAATGGAGGGAGAAACAGAGGTCTTTCAGACGAGCTTGAATCAAATGTGTTTTGCCACTCATGTTTGACGCCCACCGTGTCGGAATGGGCTCAGAGGCGGTCGTGTCACGTCTAATTGAAGTTACTAACCTACCCCTATTTAGAGCAGTGGAAATCGGGCCGATGGATTGTCCGTGTAATGGGTAGACAGTAATTTCCATCTCCCAAACACTTGACTTCGGGCAGCCGACATGGGAGTGGACATTTTGCTGCTTCTTTCGAATTTTGGGACAATAAGCATCCATGTTTACCCTGGCAACTAAATTCGAATCCACTTTGTATTCCTATATGAATCTTTATAAATCATTCTATGTGTTTTTATATATCTTCAAAAGGATGACAAAGATGTATTTCACTGTCATATATGAATATGGTTTACAAATGCCGATACTCAAATTCAAAAACTAGAATCCAGTTTAAGGTGAATTCGAATATTTGGAACACTTCATGTCCAACACAAATGTCACACGCAGCATAATGTGTACTCCCATTTAGATATGTACACAAGCGATGTATCAAGATTCAAATACCGAGTCAATCAACCAAGAATGTACAGAACTAACAGACATATAAACACTTATAGAGTATATGGATCAATAATATCAACTAACATACATAAGCCAGGCCGCTGTACTTTTTTTTGGCTACAACAGCATCCTTTTTTTAGCCAACATCTTGGCCCTTTCCGATGCGTGCCACTTATGGTCCATCTATACTACTACTATTGCTGAATGCACATTCAGCCCGATTGGCATATTTGTAGGTCTGGCACAGCAATCCAAATGAAATGTCTCTGAGTCTTATCAATTAATACAGACTTGTGCTCAAATAAAATTACAAACCAAAAAACAAAAAAACAATTATTACATGATATCTAAAACAAATGGTTTGATTGATTACATGAACAAACAACACAAAGGTTATTCAACTATGGAAAGAACATTTCAGCTATGATTTACCAAGTAGGAATTTAATTTCCTTTTTTCCTTCAAGACCTTAACAATCTGGTCAGTCTCAGCTTGCTTTGTTTTGAAATCCACCAAATATTTAATGGTTGTCTTGAGTACTGCTTGTGATTGTGTTGTTTGCTTCCTCAACATGTCAACTTCATATCTAAGTGCAGAAGCAGAATCTCTTTCTACCACTAGTTGAGCCTCTAGAGCATCAGCAGTTGGCAATTCATAATGCACGATTGGGTCGGTGCCACTGTTGTGGGATGATGCAACGTCCATGGGGACCTCGCTCTTTGATCTTGGGCTAACCTGTTTTGCCATTAAAGTTCCGATTGGATTCAGAAAAGTTGAAGTTAGCAAAACATCTCAACTGGGAGTTATAACAACAAACCAGTTAAACAAACAAGGAATTAAAGAGTTTCAATTGGATGCTGAAAAGTACAGTAGTTATTAACATCATTGTAACCCGCTGTTGCAGTAGCAAAGCAGTTAAACAAACAAGTAGATATTTAAGTTAAGGCAAACAGGTAATTCTTAACAGTAAGTATCAAACACATAGATAGGCACAGTCTACAATATGATTAACAGGCTATGCCATTATGTAATCAGTAGCAAACTAAATTAAGCCAAGCAACATAATTGAACAATTTTGCAATAAGTGGCTAACGAAAATTCCGAGAAGCAGGTAACTGAACTTACGCTAGTTCTTTATACAGGCACACTGCAACTTATTTTTCGCTTACAAGGTTGTACAAAGGAGTCCATGGCATCAATTGCTTGGATACGCAGTCCCAATACTTCTTTCTTCCCACACTGCATGGGTAAGTCGAATGGTTAATCTGGTAAGATGGTGCGTCCTTGATATGTTATATGAGGACGTGTAGTCAGACTAGTTGTAGCCAAACACATCACACTGGCTTTTACTTTATATTTCATGCGATTAGTTTTGGCATATCGAGATCTAAGCAATCTACAATAGGATGAGAAGACTGGCATCCTTCACATTATTGGCGAACTCAGTTCATAGAAACAAGCAATTCAACCATTCTGTGGGTAAATCAAAAGCGCCACTGGAATATTTTTCACTATCCAATCATACACGCAAAAATGGGCGACGCCACCATAGGGGCTGGTATGGGCGGCCGCCTCAGGTGGCTGGAAAGTGTGCACCTAGTTTGAGTCGTCCAGGTTGGCCCATGCTAGTTTTGTCCGTCCCAATGCACGAGCAGGCAATGTAAAAAATGAAGAAAAATGTTTCAATTTGGATGGGCCAATAACATAAGTGCAAGGCAGGCCCTATAGCAGGCTCACGGCCCATACGAGCGCCTCCCACATCGATCGACAACAGGAAAAATCCCAATTCATTCGCTCCAGCCTCCAGTCTAGTTCGCTCCTAACCTAGCCACCGCTGGACAGACCAACACAACACTTCCTCGCGCCCTCGTTGGAGGGCGGTCGCCGGGCTTCAAGCGAACGGAAGGACAAGAAGATGAAGATCCAACCCTGGGTGTAGCCTGCACGGGAGGCAGCGGCGGCAGCATGGGCATGGCATCGAGCTTGCGCAAACGGACAGTCACAGCTTGCAAGAGTAGTATGCGCAACGAGCAGGTACATCACATCCCTGATTATATCTAATTCAACTCTTCAATTTCTGGCCAATAGTTAAACCTCTTGGTGTTGTAAAACTGCTTGTATGTAGGGAATCTATGAGAAAATGAAACCAATTTCTACTTATTTTATTACTCCCCCAATCAATACTGAACTGACTGAATCTGATGTATCTAATCAAGTTTGCGGTGCAAACATACAAGCTCATGTTGTTCTTGAGCCTGAAGTGTCTAATGAATAGACTGCTAATGAAGGATTTGATGCAAACATTTTACATGCTCCTGGTGATGAACATATAGTGTCTAATGAGGGATCTGATGCAAGCATATTGCAAGCTCATTGAAGGATTTAGTGTCTAATGATGATCTACGATGTTGAGAGAGACAGAGATTTGCAGGCATTGATGACAAGCAAATTATAGTGCATTTTCATAGCTTGAGGAAACGTCGAGGCCATCTACCAGAAAGTCCCCGTATCATGACAACATAGCATAAATACTTTTCTAATCTGTTCTTTGAAACTATTGGCATACTTGTGCAGGATAGATATATTGATATGCAGCTTGCGCACTGGTTATACGTGCAATTACACTTCGATATTTTCAGCCAGAGAACGAATAATTCAAGCAGGTACAGAACATGTTTGTAGTCCTTGTACACCATGTTGCATTTTGTGTTTTTTGGTGCTTGCATCATTTAGTGTTTATAATCTGAACTACTTTGGATCATTAACTGGTTTTCAAAGTGCATGTAGCTTCACATTTCTCAAGTTAGGTTGATTTCCGGAGTGCAAGTGCCTTCGTATTTTTTAAGTTAAATGTTCGCCCCTGGTAACTTGAATTCATGGATCATCCACTGCACACAAATCATACACGAATGCCAGTACGAATTAAATGAAATGTAGGGACTTACGCTAGCTCGTTGTACAGGCTCACTGCAGCTCTGCTTGCACTTGGGATGTTCCATGTACAAGTCCATGTTACCACTTGCTTGGATGTGCAGGCCTTGTGCTCCTTGCATCCGCCTCTGCATTTTTGACACGGCTAATGGTTGATCAAATAAGAGGAATCGACCTTGATGTTGTACCGGAGGACAGATACTTGCAAGGTTATACGGGTGTGCAGGATGTGTACCAGATCCCGTAGCGCCGTCATGCTTTGCTAAAAAATGGATTTGCTTGTTTCAGATGATATCTCCGGAAGAAATAAGAGTTAAAGTCAGAGTTGCATAGGCGTGTAAGCTAAGAGAGCAGTGAAAGGATATCCATACATCGTTGGAATAGTGCACAAGGGAGTGATGTGTGGATACCTAGTTCAGGCCGACGTTTGGGCATGCTCGCCTAGCTAGAGTGCGGGTCACTTCAGAGCTGTTGAGGGTGATGCGCTGGCGTTGGCTGGCTGCGCACGGATGCAGATCTTGAGCGGCAGCGGAGCGCTACGATGCGGTGGACGAGACCGTTGGTGAAGCCCCAATGGCTTTGGGGGGCGGAGGTGTGACGATGTGCTCGGTGAAGTAGCCCCGGTGAGCTGGGAGACGGCGTCGGTGAAGCGCACCTGATGCGGTGGAACTCGGTGTCTGTGAGGCACGTCGGTTGCGGCGGCCGACTTGTCGGTGGACCACCCGGTGCGGTGGACGAGGGCGTAGATGAGGTAGCTCCGGTGCGGTGGTGAAGCGCGGCCGTCGTCTTCGTCGTCGTCGTCTAGCACAGAGGTGGGGAACGGTGGGTAAAGAGACGAGACGAGGGGCGATTCGAGGGATGGCGGTGAATTAGGGATTTGAGCAATCTGGGCGCGGAAGGGGACGGTGGAGAAGAGAGATTTTGCAGGGCTGGAATTGGGGCCGCCAGATATTTCAATCCGAAATGTGGAAGCGCGAACTTATATTGTCGTCATCCTTTTGGGGGGGGGGTGGCTGGGTGCTACGCGTTCGTCCGACACACGCGACCACTCCGACAGGACTATGCTTCGGTGCCTTAAGGCACCTGCCTTTGTGTCCATGACATGTTGGCCCAACAGGTGGCTGGCCCACATGTCAGTCACCCAAGGGCAGTTGACTTTAAGGCACCGAAGCAGCGTCCACCCCGACACGACCCTGGTCTGCCTGGTGCGCCTACATTTGAGAATGCAAACGAAACGAATCTTCTTTCATTTGCAAACGGGTCTGTATGTATTACCATGCCTGTGTTTTCCTTGCAATAATTAGTCATTCGAAACGAGATACTCCATCCGTTCACTTTTGTAAGTCATTTCAGACAACTTAAAATGAAATGTTTTTCACATTGTCTGAAATGTCTTCAAGGTCTTATAAAAGTGAACAGAGGGAGTACTATAAATTAATTAATGAGGAGTTATTTGGAAAAAAATCGAAACGGTACCCACGCTAACGTGGATTAGAGTGTGTCACATAATTAGTTATTTGAATTAGAGTGTGTGTCACGTAGTTAGTTATTTGAATTAGAGTGTGTGTCACGTAGCGATCTCCAATTCTAACGTGGATTTCGCATTTCACTGTATCCATGCTACTTTTTTAATACAAATTCATATGTATATGATGAACACCATGGTAGTGAGAAAACTTTTGGATGGATTCAAACATATGACCTACAAAATAGCACAACAAATTGAGTCAATGTCAACTTTTCGAAACTTAGTATGGCATGAATTTGAAATAATTACCCGTATGCCTGGTCCTCGGTTCAAATCTTATAATGTACACCGAATTGAAATGTCGATATTAAGTCTC
>NC_041389.1:378736130-378761893 GCF_002162155.2 Triticum dicoccoides | reverse complement strand
CTCGCTCTTTCTCGGACAAAAATGATATATCACCATGTTTGAGCCCAATTTGACCTATTCACATTGTATACTCTCTCACGCACATCGTCTATCTAGGTCACTCTCTCCAACCCGTCTCACTCTTTCGATCGCACGGCCCCTATGTGATCGGTTGACCTTGCCTCCTCCCACGCACAAAATATATCTACACGTCTGTGACTGGATCATCTCTCAAGCTCTATCTTACAGCCCTCACCCTTACCAAAAGCTCAATCGGACAATATCTCTCCGGAGCATATATATTTGTTCAATGAATGTCGGACCACACTCACTTTGTCTCTCTATCTATATGTCTCTCGATTGACCTTGCTTTCTCACACTGTATCTTCCATGCGTTGAAGCTACTACCTCTCCATCCCTCGCAAAGCCGGAGCTATTTACATTGCGAGGGGCACTCCAACCTTGGATTAATTTGTGTAGGCATTTATTCTGGTCGGTTTAGATTATATTTTTGTAGCATTCGGCCCACAACTACTCCAAACACCGTTGCAAACCACGCAACTCCCCTAGTTGATTTCCCTTTGGCTCGGTCATTGCTCTCTCGCACGTCCTTTCTCGCCTTCAATGTCGCACCATGGTATTATTGAAAAAACTATGTTGTTCTCTTTAATTATTATAAATAAGCTACAAAACTACACATCGATAGTCCACTTGGAATGGAACAAATTTCGACCCACAAATTAAAGTGCTACAAACTACACACCGAGGGGCCCACATGTCATGAAACAAATTTGGACCCATATACAAATTAAAAAATAAAGAACGAGGATCGAACATGCGACCGGGCCTTCAAGCCGCACGTCAATAGGCAACATACGTAGAATAGCAATGTTTGTTGTACCCCCTTTGTTCACATAATATTTTTATATTACCACAGCCTAATTAATGGATAACATGTAATATTATTTTTAGTACTATTCGCCTTCACTTACTGGTGGGTTCCATGTGTGCTCTCTCTCTCTCCTCCCCTTCTGCATTTAGACGCACGGGCAAACAGGAAGAACTCGTGGGCGATGTTGCCGTTGACCACATCTGGACGCGTTCACAAGTCACGGCACCAGTTTCACGTACTAGCAACACTAGTCAGTGTGTACATGCAATGCACGTTAATTTGGAAGTATATTAAGTGCATACGGATATTAACTACTAGGATATTATTTGTGTGTTGTCATGTGATTAGCACTATTTTTGGCATGAAATTAACTACACGCTAAACATGTTGAGCGCTCGACATTGAAGCAGTCTAGGTCATTGGATGACAAGGAATACATGTGGCTTGATGACGTTTTTATATTTAATTTGATACGGCTCTAGCAGAACATTCAATCGATCAAACCATACATTTCATTCAGTCTGACTCCGACTTTAAATTATACGACGATCGATATAAAATAAACGGAAATGATAAACATTCGGATTTGAAGCATGGCAATCCGAACATTTTTCATGGCAAATTTAGATTACGCGGCAGCAGCGGGGGCGTCTCGTAGTGGGAAGCGGCTCCTCTGTCGTGTTCTATGTGTCGTCGGGCCACTGACCGACGGTGACGGCGGCGTCTTGCACCGTTGTTGGCGTACTCCTAGACGTTGGCCTAGCTTCAAGGAAGGTCAAAATGTTCTGGACTTCGGAGCGAGTCAACTGGCGGGAGGAGGCGACTGGCGTTGGTGCAAGGAAGCGGTCGACGGCGGCCATCCATGCCGCTGAGGGGGGCACTAGCACCCGCGCGGGTACAGGCGCTGTCAACGGCGCGGCGGAGACATCCGTGTGCACGGGCACCGGCACGAGCGCGCACGTCAGTGCACTCGCAGGCGCATTCGCTGGCAGGTGCACGGGCACCGGCACGGGCGTGCGCGTCAGTGCATGCGCAGGCGCATGCGCTGGCAGGTGCATGGGCGCGTGAAAGTCGGCGGGGACCTCGTGGAACCCCATGGCATCAATCTCAGCGACAATGTGCGTCTCCCAGCCCATCAATGCCACGGGGATGGGCGCTAGCACAGTCGGGGCGATGGGAGCCGGAACAGGAGCGGGGATAGGCGCGACGTCTTCCCGCAAGGCCAGTTCAAGCTCGTCCCAAAGCGCCTTATGTTCTTGAGACTTCGGCTGGGTGTCTTCCTCATGAAACTGGAACACTAAGGGCAGACCATCGTGATGCGGCATGGCGTACGTTTAGGTCAGGATAGTTGGAGGTAGACGATAAGAGAATCGGAGAGGAAGAGAGAGGATTGTAGCGATACTGGGTAGTGCGGGGTTGATTTTAAACTGCGGCACCAGCGACATTAAAAGTGGGAGCAGTTGGGACGACGGTGGGCGGCGGAGCCTGGTCAAAGGGCTCGCCTCCATGTGAGTCTGCACAGCGGTCTACTCGCACGCCTCCCTGACAGCCGGCGCAGCGGTCTTCTCGCATGCCTCCCGTCGACTCACACCCTTGCTGGGACGGCACCTGCCGATGAGAAGCGAGGACTCGTGGCGGCACATAAACGCCCACGGTTTCAATAGTGAAAGCGTTCGCCTTAACATGACAGGTCTTTGTTCCAAAATACCTTGGCTCTTCATTTGTGCAACTTGTCATAAGCAGCTTGTCTCGAATTGAAGAAAAAACTTACGAAGTAATATTTGTGCCATATCACGTGACCATGCTCAGTTTCAAGAATTTATGCTCACTTTTGGATTTTCTGAAATTTAAGATCCAGGATTTGAAACAATATCATAACCTGCATCATGCAATAAATTTTCAAGCCGTACATCTGTCCTGTTGTATTTCTTAAGAATTGATTTGGTCAAACATTTTGCTTAGTTAAACCTCCTTTCCGGTTTATAGGGCTCAATTCAAAAATCTCACCAACCAAGGTAGATGGTGAGTGGTGGAACAATTGTTGTAGTTTGCAAAACCACTCAATTAATGTTCTTGTTTTCCTAAAAAATTGTGTTTATGAATGCATTAATTGCAATGCATGCATGCATAAAGTACATGCATTGGTGAATTTTCTCTTAATTCTTGCATGTAATGATTTATTGCACCTTGAAATCTAAACATGTGATGGGGAACAACCAAATTGAGACTTATAAAATGGGAGAACTAAAATTTTGAGATAAGCCCTATATACTGGAAAGGAGGGAGTAAAAGAATAATCCCTGCGTACCAGTGCATTGCCTGATATATTAACTCAAGTACTAGGCACGAACAAACGGGCTCAATTCTATGCTCATCCTGGTGTAGTAGTAGTAGTACTAGGCAATGCACTTGACGGGTGACCTTGACGAGCGGCGACCGAGGGAATTGAACCATGCTCGGCACAGTAGGTAACATTGTCTATTATGGACCGGGGACATGAGGGGAATTTCCTAGGGCTGGAATTCTGGACACCAAATATTTCGACTTGAAACATTGAGGCTCGACTGGTTGGGGTTGCCTAATGTGCATACCACGCACGCCACCGAAGGACACGAGCCCGTTTTTTTAGGATCAACACGAGCCAAGGTCTGGCTGGTACGTCGTAGGGTCCTACCATTCGAGAATACGAAAGGAACCTTTTAAATTGCCAAATGAATCTATGTGTATTACAATACCCATATTTTCCTTGCAAATACTAATCGCAACGTGGTAATTGATTTATGACGAGTTGTTGAATTAGAGTGAGTTTGTGATATAGTGATCTCAACGTGGATTTCACATTTCATGGTATCCCTAGTAAGTTTTCCAATGCAAATTCAAATTTAAAAGATGAACAATATGGAGGTGAGAAAACTTTGCATGTATCAAGCATATGACCACACACACACACACACACACACACACACACACACGAACACAACAACAATCCAATAAGTATAGTGCATCTATTTTTCCAACCCATGCATGTATGACACAAATTCAAAAATACTCCTTCTATTCCTAAATATTAGTCTTTTAGAGAGTTCAACAAGTGACTACATACGGAGAAAAATGAGTGAATCTAGACTCTAAAATATGTCTATATACATCCGTATGTGCCAGTCCATTTGAAGCCTCTAAAAAGACTAATATTTAGGAATGAAGGGAGTAAAATGTAAGACATCCATGGTCCTCGGTTCAATATTTAAAATGAACATGAAACTGAAACATGAATATTAAGTCTAGTACTATAGTACATGCAAATGTTGTGCTTAGGCGGAGCTATGATTGTCGGGGGTCAACCCCTCGACCTTAGATAAAATTGTGGAGCTCTGTTTAGGGCTGTTTAGATTATATTTGTCCCCACCCTCCCAACCACCGATTGGTTGTGCACGCCCCACCCCTCCTCCCCGGGAGAATATCATGTGCCCCCATACCTTAGATTCTATATGCCGATACGAGTTGCTTGGAGCTTGTAGATCTGAGATATAGCAGCTCACATGATGTGTCTTAATTTTTTTGCAGGAAACCTTGATGAGTTTGAGAATTGCACACAATTTGTACAAAAACTACTTAGATGCCCTTTGATCCCATATCCAACAACCTCGAAGCTCGTATCACCGTAGCTTCTAAGATGAAGGAGGACATCATATTCTCCTGTATGTAAGAATATCATGTGCTACCACACCTTAGATGCTTTGGTGATACAAGCTCTTCAGAGGCGTTGGATTTGTGACCCAACACCTCCTCGGTGGTTCAAATGGTTTTTTGCAGAAAAGCCCCAAAAGAGTTCGGGCACTGCTTACAAGCACAAAGACTGCTCAGATGCCATTGGATCTTAGATCAAACGAACTCCAAGCTTGTATCAGCATAGCATCCAAGCCGCGATAGCACCTTATGTTTTCTCGCACGGGAGAGTATGAGGTGCTCCCGCACCGTAGATTCTATGGTGATACGAGTTCACTGAGATCTAACGGCCCACAGTAGGTGGTTTGAATGTTTTTGCAATATACGGCTGATAGAGTTTGGGAAATGCGCAGAAAGTACAAGTACTATGCATGTGCCATCTGATCACTGGTCATACGACCTAGATGCTCATATCACCGTAGCGGGTAATTAAGCTACGGGGAGCACCTAATATGAGCACCGGGGAGCCGTTGGATCGAAGATGCAGTGGAACACACGAGGCCTGAATGTTTTATTTGCAAAAAAAACCTTTGGAGAGTTTGGAAATTGCGCATAATCACAAAGACTACTCCCAAGCCATTGGATCTCACTTCCAACGGTGTAGAAACTCGTATCACCATAGTATCTAAGCTGCGGGGTGGATGTGATATTCTATGCCGCTATCATTCTTGTTCGTAAACTTGCAAAATACGTGTAACTCGTGCCGTTACTTGTCTAACCGCGCAAAGTGTTTGTTCAAAAAAACCATCCTACACTGAAATGTCAGAACAACACACGGGGGTCCCACTTGTCATTAACCAAATTTGGACCTAAAACTAACAAATCTGAAAGATGTGATTCGAACTGGCAACTGGACTACAAAGCGTAAGTCGATAGCCTGAAAAAATGAATGGTTGTTGGCTTGTCCCATAACTTGATTTTATACAATACTTGCGTTGAGTAGAGTAGAGGGAGTGCCTCGTCAATACGTGCATGACCGTTGTCTCACTTACTGGTGGGTCCCAGGTCTGCGATCTCAATCTCTCTTCTCTCCATCGTCTAACCTTTGCACGGGCACACACGAAGAGCGGCGCTAGCTTGCTGTCACGCCCAATATGCGACCCTATCCAAAAGGAACTCGAAGGTCCCACCAAGGATAGACCCGCATATTGAAACGCTTTTGCAAGGTGGGTATCATTACATCAACATTACATAATAGATGGGGATACATACATAAGGCATACAATGCCACACGAATACATCATCACAATACATAAGAGCAACATCCGACTACGGATGAAACATAAACAGAAACTCAAAAGACATCCACCCTGCTAGCCCAGGCTGCCGACCTGGAACCTATCCCCTGATCAAAGAAGCAGAAGAACAACTCAACGCAAGAAAGCATCGCTCTCGCATCATGATCATCGCATAACCTGTACCTGCAACTGTTGTTGTAGTAATCTGTGAGCCACGAGGACTCAGCAATCCCATTACCATGGGTATCAAGACTAGCAAAGCTTAAAGGGAAAGGAAGGGGTAAAGTGGTGAGGCTGCAGCAGCGACTAAGCATATATGGTGGCTAACATATGCAAATAAGAGCGAGAAGAGAGCAAGCGGAACGGTTGTCAACTAGTAATGATCAAGAAGTGATCCTGAACTCCTACTTACGTCAAACATAACCCAAAGACCGTGTTCACTTCCCGGACTCCGCCGAAAAGAGACCATCACGACTACACACACGGTTGATGCATTTTAATTCAGATTTGGTGTCAAGTTATCTACAACCGGACATTAACAAATTCCCATCTTCCTATAACCGCAGGCACGGCTTTCGAAAGATTATACCCTGCAGGGGTGTCCCAACTTAGCCCATGACAAGCTCTCGCGATCAACGAAGGAAGAGACCTTCTCCCAAGAAGACCCGATCAAACTCGGAATCCTGGTTTACAAGACATTTCGACAATGGTAAAACAAGACCAGCAAGACCGCCCGATGCGCCGACAATCCCGATAGGAGCTGCACATATCTCGTTCTTAGGGCAACACCGGATAAGCAATCCGTACAACTAAAACCAGACCTCAAGTTTCCCTGAGGGGGCGCTGCAAAGGGCTCTAGTTCGGACCAACACTTAGACAAGCACTGGCCCCGGGGGCTGTAATAAAGATGACCCTTGGGTTAATTACTCCCAAGGGAAATATAGGTGGTGGTGAGGCAAATGGTAAAACCAAGGTTGGGCCTTGCTGGAGGAGTTTTATTCAAAGCAAACTGTCAAGGGGGTCCCATAAATCACCCGACCGCGTAAGGAACGCAAAAT
The DNA here is from genome assembly GCF_002162155.2 of Triticum dicoccoides. NCBI lineage: Eukaryota > Viridiplantae > Streptophyta > Magnoliopsida > Poales > Poaceae > Triticum > Triticum dicoccoides. Next base: position 378,755,000 of record NC_041389.1, on the reverse strand, counting down.
CCGGGAACATAACACCGGTATGACGGAAACTAGGGCGGCAAGAGTGGAACAAAACACCAGGCATAAGGCCGAACCTTCCACCCTTTACCAAGTATATAGATGCATTAATAATATAAGAGATATTGTGATATCCCAACAAAATCATGTCCACCATGGAGCAATCTTCAACTTCACCTGCAACTAGCAATGCTATAAGAGGGCTGAGCAAAGCAGTAACATAGCCAAACAATGGTTTGCATAGGAAAGGTGTCAAAGGTTAGAGGTTCATGGCAATTTGGGATGGCTCGACAAACAGATGATAGGTAGCGCAGCAAAGCGATAGAATGAAGCAACTAGCATAGAAATGATAGTAGTGAGATCCAGGGTAGCGGTCATCTTGCCTGAGATCTCGCAAGGAAGAAGAATGAGTCCATGAAGAAGACGAACGGGAGTAGTCGAACGAATCCTCACAATCGCAACATAACCGGAACGAAGAAGCAACACCGGAAAGAAACAAACAACATGGTAAACAACCAACACATAAACATGGCATGATGCACAAACAAGTATGATGCATGTCCGGTTTAATAAGGCATGGCATGGCGAAGGCAACCAAACAATACTACAAGTTAAGTGGAGATCAATATGCAACGAGTTGCATATTGAAGAAACACCACATGCAAGTATTTAGTTCTCTCTCGTTTAAGCTACCAAACAATATTAAATGTTGTTAAACATGGCAAGAGGTAAAGCATAATGAAACTACCTATCTAGGCAAGTTTAAATGAGGCCGGAAACAACAAACAACAATTCCGGAAAATCCCCATATGCAAATTTTAGATTCGGTACCGTTCTGCCCTAAACACAATTTTAGAGTTGTTAAACAGGAAAATAAAGTTGACCATGTTAAACTAGGCATTTTTCCACCCCATTTACATATAAAGTTTAATTAATTCCGAGCTACGGTTATTTAGTTATGAAATAAATCATTTTAGCATGGCATTAGGCAAAATAAACACAAACAGCATGTTAAACATTTTTAACATGGGTGAAAATGACATATTATGAAACTAGATGAAATTCTAAGCATTTTACATATATAAAACATTTTAATCCGATGCATGGTTAAGACGTTATTAATGCATGAAATCTAGGGGGTTTTCTGCAAATCTGTAATTCCCTGGATAATAGGAAATTCGTAGAACAGGGGAAAAAACCTAAACAGGCCGAAACCGAACCACACGGGCCGACGCAGGAAACAAAAGTGCGCTGGGGCGCAGGATAGCGCGTGGGCGCTCACCAGAGGGCCACTGGGCCGGGCGAGCTGGGCTTTGAGGCGCTGCGGCTGGCGCGGGTCTTGGCGGTTTGTGGCCCACGCAAGGCGCGGCCCACGCGAGAGGGGGCTGGCGCTCGTCCTCCTCCCCGCACAGGAGGACACGGCGAGGACGGCGACGATTCCGGCGACGGGGTCGATGGAGAAGAGACTGGAGGGAGCGAGGGAGGCCGGGATCCATCAGATCCGGCGCTCGGGAACCCATTCCCGGCGGCGGCAGGCCCGGACGTGCACGGCGGCGCGGGATCCGGCCGCGAACTCCATGGCTGCGGTGGCTCCTGCAGAGAGAGAGGGAGCTAGTGAGGGAGAGGGAGAGCACGAGGAGGAGGGCGAGGCGACGGGAGGCGGCGACCTGGGTCTGGCAGAGGTCGTCGGCGGCGAGACTCCGGTCGCCGGACGAGGGGGCGCGGAGGAGCTGGGCGGCGCGGCTCCGACGGGTTGCGGGAGAGCGCTGCTCGGGGCAGGGGCTGGGCAGCTCGGGCTGCATCGGCGGCGGATCGGGCCCGGGCGGGCCGCGGCTGGCTAGATCTGGGCCTTGGAGGGCCCGGCAAAGTGGGGCGCGGGGAGGATTCGTGGAGGGCGTTGAGTGGAGGATGGCGCGGCTGGGGCGGCAGCTGGCCAACTGGGGCACGCCAAGTGGCGGGAGGTGGCTGGCCGGCGCCGGAAAACGAGGAGGGGGCGGCGCAGGTGGTGGAGGCTGGTTGGGGCGCACGGAATAAGAGGAGGAGGGGGTTAGGGTTGCCCAAAATGGAGATGGGGTGTCCATATATAGCAGGAGGGGCTAGGGTTGGGGGGTTTGAGGCCGTTTTCGGACCGTTAGATCGCCATCGGATGGCTTCGGAGCGGAGAGGGTCTAGGTGAGTGGATAGTGGGTTGTGAAGAGTAGTTGGGCTGAGAGGAGAGAAGAGAAATGCAGCCCGGCGGTAGTTTCCGGAGACCGAAAACGTCCGACGATTAAACCGGCAACGGTGCCGCTATGTTTAACGGTTGGGCAGTCAAACGAACTCCGAATGCGACGAAACTTGGCAGGCGGCCTGTCTACACTATAATAAGACCGCACAACAAGTTGCAACCGATTCCGAGAACATTTTTATGCCACTTATAAAATAATATTTCGGAGGTGCCGCGGGCGCGTGCGAGTGTGTCTAGGCTCGAAACGGACAACGGAGAGAACCGGCGGAACCCGAACAGATGCAAGTTTTATGAAAACATATGGATGCGATGCACATGATGCTATGAGATGAGATGCATAACAAGAACAAAATGCAAAACAAACGACAAAAACCCAACCACGAAGGAAGTATCATATAGCATCTCCGAAAAAGGCAAGAGTCGGAGTTACGAATATGGAAAGTTGTATCCGGGGCGTTACAACACTCCACCACTACGAGAGGATCTCGTCCTGAGATCTAGGATGGCACCGGAGGGAAACGGAAGAGGAAGATAAGCGGTAAAACTAAGTTGCTTCTTCGACCAATGAGTGAAATCATGAACCTTGAGAGGTTGAGCAATTAGAGATGAACGAGATTGCAAACAATCCGTTAGAAAAGAGGAACAAGGAACATTACGAGAGCTTGAAGGTTGCCAAGACATAAATGACGAGCACAACGGACAAGAAGGAATTGAAACCACTCTGGTTGAAACGAGATAAGAATGAATAGGAATGATATAATTTGGACAGCACTCCGACTGAAAAGAGATGCAAGACTTGATAAGATGAAAGAACACAAATGAAAACACGACACACCGGTTAAATGGATAAGCATGAAAAGAACATGATTCTCAAATCGAGATGATGAGTGAAAAGAGTAACATCACAATGCCTCCGGAACGAAAGAATAGAAGCTAGATTGTTGGGATAAAGGGGCGGAGAAGAAAATGACAATTTCTGCCACAACTGAGCTTGGAAAGCACCCTTCCAAGAAGGTTACAACGGGGTTGTTGGAAAACCAACAACAAAAATAATAAGCTTGTAGTGGGCTTATGGAAACATCGCAAGACTATGAGATGACATTCTGCCACTAACGAAAAACAATTGCTTGTTTGAGATCAACGAAGAGATGAAAAACCTCTTTCACCGAGAAGGATATGGAGAAAGCTTGGATCAATGATAAGCACCACAAATAGCAACAACCCTTAAGGAAAGGCTTTAGGTGAAATATAACCCAAGATAACTCCAACAAAGAGATTGATGGATTTAAAATACCTCATTCTTGACAACATATGAATCATGAAACATGAAGGAAATTGTCAAGAGTGACATAACACCACCTCAAAAGATAAGGTAGAAAGAATTGCACTTCAGAATGCAAGATGAAGAATGCTTGAACTCCTCAAAACAAAACATGTGTTGAGCACCATGTTTAATTTTGAGTATAGCTTGGCGGGTCATAACTTTGAGAGAAATCTTGAAGAACAAATGAAGAATGAAAGGAATCCTTGATGAACCACCATGTAGAACCTCCATGAAGAAATCCGGTAATAAAAGGATGATGAAAAGAAAAAGAAGTTGAAAACACGAGGTGAAACCTTGCAATGATTTAGATGGAGCTTTGCGACGATATAACCAAGAAAACTTGGAACTCCGGAAAGAAAAGATGAATACTAGAACCGAGAATTACTTCATCATGAACAATCTCCGGAAGAAGGAATTAATCACTTGGATGAAACAATAATAAGAATTATGTTAAGCCTATCCTTCACCAATTTAAATTGATGACAAGCAACGGATTTGGCATACTACTTATTCTCGTAGAAAGAATTAAGAGTGATATAGCGCAAACTTGAGAAGGTATAGATGGAACCACCGGTTGGATTTGTTAACAATGAATGAATTGATATGATAACAAAGGAAGAGGAATCTTGAACGAACCACCGTAAGAATTGAAAATGAACGAAGAAAAGATAAAGAAACACCGGGAAGAATTGGAAAACGAATGAAGATACTTGAGGGGATTTAGATACACGAGAACAAAGAAATCATGAACTGATTAGAAGGTATTTGAACGATGCACTGATAAGATTTGGAGAACGAGAGCTGAAAGCTTGAATGAATAATTCTGAGATGATGGGCTACGGAGAATCAATCTGAAAAGTCTCTTGAATTGCTTTGGATGGATGAAAAAAAATTCTCACAATCGAAAACAATTATGAGAGGATGGCATCAAGCTAGAACCATGAATCTTCAAGAGAATGGCCAAGATTGAGAGGAAAAACTCTTCTTCGGTCTTCAAATGTTGAGAATGATGATGAGAACCACCATGAATTGTTGAGATACTCCGGAACAAAGAACAATAGAAATGATGAAGCAATGATGAAAATATTCTGAAAGCGATCTAGGATAAGGAATATGACTGATGAAAATTCATTCTTACGTCAAACTCTGAAAAGAATTTGGGAATAACTCCGGAATAATTAGAAGAGTCAGGTAAGATCCTGGGAAAAAAACCTATGGGTTAGGGCCCACTCAAAAGATACACCTTCGAAAAATTACTTGAAAGGGAAATTGCACCGGTTGAATAAATGACTTGAATGAGATAAAAACCTCAAAAATAACTTGAACGGATTGAGAATGGAAACACAAATCTTCTAAGATATCTTCAACACTCCGGAACAAATGAATAGCAAGAGGTGAGTGATTGAGAGGTGCACTGGCATGAGAAAGCATTTGACACGAGGAAAAGAATATGATCAACACTGAAAGCTTGAATTAAATCCACCGGAAAAGAATACGAGGATGAAGATTGATGAACTTGAAGCTCGTGAGCATCTTCACGAGGGATCATCGGATCATAACATTGATTGAAAAGAGTGAAGAGACTTCACATGAATAAATGGATACTTGATTAACATATATGAGTCCTTGCGGAAAAAGGGTGGGAGGGCGGGAAAACAAAGACAACTTGGGACGGATGAAACAAACACCGTTGAGAAAACTTATAATTGATCTTGCGGATGTTGAAAATGATCGGACCCACATGAAGAGAAGCACACCGGTTGAAAAAGAATTAACATGACGACCTCGATGATCAAGAAGAATTAGTATTCACATAGCAATATGAGAACACCGTTTAGGAAAGGTATGGATTCAACATTTGACTTCGAAGCAACTCGAATACCACAAATAAAACAAAACAAAGGATTTGGCTTGCAGAATAAGCCGGAGACAAACATATGATAGATCCCATATCATATCATGTGTCTGTTGGAAAGATAAAACTAGAGCTACTTGAATTCCCACCTATAAAACTCCCGAAACTTTCTGGTTATGCAATCTGGTGTTGGGGATACAGGGGAAGCAATATATCTCACCCAAACTAACAATACCTACACCCAAGATGTATCCATCCGTCAACACATAACCAAGAAACCTTCGGAAATCGTGTACCTCAACCTTCGAAAAGCATCCGTTATACGAGTTATGGCAATACTCCCGAACTCGCCCCAGTACTGGGTTATCGGGGTTATCTCACCAACAACTGCATAAAAGAGATTTTCGATGTCGGCAAATCTCAGGTATTCCAGAACTGCAACGATAAAATTGTGACGACAACACCTCGGAGCTCAACTCCCCGGGTCAAAGCCACATAATAGACAGGAGGCACCAAGAACAATGTTCTCGTCACAAAACCATCGGAACGATTCCAAGATACCCGCGTGATCCTAAAAAAAAATTAGTGAAATTTGAGGAGAGGAAAGACAAAACATCTACGCCAGGAGACCTCACCAGAGCGACGAAGGGGGCTGAGGAGTAAAAAGAATTCCTACTCTCCGATATATATAATCCTAAGACTCAAAATAGTTCTTTTTCTAGACTCAACAACGGCCAACAATCAAGGGGGCTCCTATGGTCGGTCGAGGCTCTGATACCAACTTGTCACGCCCAATATGCGACCCTATCCAAAAGGAACTCGAAGGTCCCACCAAGGATAGACCCACATATTGAAACGCTTTTGCAAGGTGGATATCATTACAGCAACATTACATAATAGATGGGGATACATACATAAGGCATACAATGCCACACGAATACATCATCACAATACATAAGAGCAACATCCGACTACGGATGAAACATAAACAGAAACTCAAACGACATCCACCCTGCTAGCCCAGGCTGCCGACCTGGAACCTATCCCCTGATCAAAGAAGCAGAAGAACAACTCAACGCAAGCAAGCATCGCTCTCGCGTCATGATCATCGCATAACCGGTACCTGCAACTATTGTTGTAGTAATCTGTGAGCCACGAGGACTCAGCAATCCCATTACCATGGGTATCAAGACTAGCAAAGCTTCAAGGGAAAGGAAGGGGTAAAGTGGTGAGGCTGCAGCAGCGACTAAGCATATATGGTGGCTAACATACGCAAATAAGAGCGAGAAGAGAGCAAGCGGAACGGTCGTCAACTAGTAATGATCAAGAAGTGATCCTGAACTCCTACTTACGTCAAACATAACCCAAAGACCGTGTTCACTTCCCGGACTCCGCCGAAAAGAGACCATCACGGCTACACACACGGTTGATGCATTTTAATTCGGATCTGATGTCAAGTTATCTACAACCGGACATTAACAAATTCCCATCTACATATAACCGCTGGCACGGCTTTCGAAAGATTATACCCTGCAGGGGTGTCCCAACTTAGCCCATGACAAGCTCTCACGATCAACGAAGGAATAGACCTTCTCCCAGGAAGACCCGATCGGACTCGGAATCCCGGTTTACAAGACATTTTGACAATGGTAAAACAAGACCAGCAAGACCGCCCGATGCGCCGACAATCCCGATAGGAGCTGCAGATATCTCGTTCTCAGGGCAACACCGGATGAGCAATCCGTACAACTAAAACTAGACCTCAAGTTTCCCTGAGGGGGCGCTGCAAAGGGCTCTAGTTCGGACCAACACTTAGACAAGCACTGGCCCGGGGGGGGCTGTAATAAAGATGACCCTTGGGTTAATTACTCCCAAGGGAAATATAGGTGGTGGTGAGGCAAATGGTAAAACCAAGGTTGGGCCTTGCTGGAGGAGTTTTATTCAAAGCGAACTGTCAAGGGGGTCCCATAAATCACCCGACCGCATAAGGAACGCAAAATCTGGGAACATAACACCGGTATGACGGAAACTAGGGCGGCAAGAGTGGAACAAAACACCAGGCATAAGGCCGAGCCTTCCACCCTTTACCAAGTATATAGAAGCATTAATAATATAAGAGATATTGTGATATCCCAACAAAATCCTGTCCACCATGGAGCAATCTTCAACTTCACCTGCAACTAGCAACGCTATAAGAGGGTTGAGCAAAGCGGTAACATAGCCAAACAATGGTTTGCATAGGAAAGGTGTCAAAGGTTAGAGGTTCATGGCAATTTGGGATGGCTCGACAAACATATGATAGGTAGCGCAGCAAAGCGATAGAACGAAGCAACTAGCATAGCAATGATAGTAGTGAGATCCAGGGTAGCGGTCATCTTGCCTGAGATCCCGCAAGGAAGAAGAACGAGTCCATGAAGAAGACGAACGGGAGTAGTCGAACGAATCCTCACAATCGCAACATAACCGGAACTAAGAAGCAACACCGGAAAGAAACAAACAACATGGTAAACAACCAACACATAAACATGGCATGATGCACAAACAAGTATGATGCATGTCCGGTTTAATAAGGCATGGCATCGCAAAGGCAACCAAACAATACTACAAGTTAAGTGGAGATCAATATGCAACGAGTTGCATATTGAAGAAACACCACATGCAAGTATTTAGTTCTCTCTCGTTTAAGCTACCAAACAATATTAAATGTTGTTAAACATGGCAAGAGGTAAAGCATAATGAAACTACCTATCTAGGCAAGTTTAAATGAGGCCGGAAACAACAAACAACAATTCCAGAAAATCCCCATATGCAAATTTTAGATTTGGTACTGTTCTGCCCTAAACATAATTTTAGAGTTGTTAAACAGGAAAATAAAGTGGACCATGTTAAACTAGGCATTTTTCCACCCCATTTACATATAAAGTTTAATTAATTCCGAGCTACGGTTATTTAGTTATGAAATAAATCATTTTAGCATGGCATTAGGCAAAATAAACACAAACAGCATGTTAAACATTTTTAACATGGGTGAAAATGACATATTATGAAACTAGATGAAATTCTAAGCACTTTACATATATAAAACATTTTAATTCGATGCACGGTTAAGACGTTATTAATGCATGAAATCTAGGGGGTTTTCTGCAAATCTGTAATTCCCTGGATAATAGGAAATTCGTAGAACAGGGGAAAAAACTTAAACAGGCCGAAACTGAACCACACGGGCCGACGCAGGAAACAAAAGTGCGCTGGGGCACAGGATAGCGCATGGGCGCTCACCAGAGGGACACTGGGCCGGGCGAGCTGGGCTTTGAGGCGCTGCGGCTGGCGCGGGTCTTGGCGGTTTGTGGCCCACGCGAGGCGCGACCCACGCGGGAGGGGGCTGGCGCTCGTCCTCCTCCCCGCACAGGAGGACACAGCGAGGACGGCAACGATTCCGGCGACGGGGTCGATGGAGAAGAGACTAGAGGGAGCGAGGGAGGCCGGGATCCATCAGATCCGGCGCTCGGGAACCCGTTCCCGGCGGCGGCAGGCCCGGACGTGCACGGCGGCGCGGGATCCGGCCGCGAACTCCATGGCTGCGGTGGCTCCTGCAGAGAGAGAGGGAGCTAGTGAGGGAGAGGGAGAGCACGAGGAGGAGGGCGAGGCGACAGGAGGCGGCGACCTGGGTCTGGCGGAGGTCGTCGGTGGCGAGACTCCGGTCGCCGGACGAGGGGGCGCGGAGGAGCTGGGCGGCGCGGCTCTGACGGGTTGCGGGAGAGCGCTTCTCGGGGCAGGGGCTAGGCATCTTGGGCTGCATCGGCGGTGGATCGGGCCCGGGCAGGCCGCGGCTGGCTGGATCTGGGCCTCGGAGGGCCCGGCGAAGTGGGGCGCGGGGAGGATTCGTGGAGGGCGTTGAGTGGAGGATGGCACGGCTGGGGCGGCGGCTGGCCAACCGGGGCACGCCAAGTGGTGGGAGGTGGCTGGCCGGCGCCGGAAAACGAGGAGGGGGCGGCGCAGGTGGTGGAGGCTGGTTGGGGCGCACGGAATAAGAGGAGGGGGTTAGGGTTGCCCAAAATGGAGATGGGGTGTCCATATATAGCAGGAGGGGCTAGGGTTGGGGGGTTTGAGGCCGTTTTCGGACCGTTAGATAGCCATCGGATGACTCCGGAGCGGAGAGGGTCTAGGTGAGTGGATAGTGGGCTGTGAAGAGTAGTTGGGCTGAGAGGAGAGAAGAGAAATGCAGCCCGGCGGCAGTTTTCGGAGACCGAAAACGTCCGACGATTAAACCGGCAACGGTGCCGCCATGTTTAACGGTGCCGCCTTTGATCTCACCGTTCATTCTCGACCGGACAGTCGAAAAAGCGGTACTATGTTACATATAGGAGTTGTTGACATGCGCACATCATCATTTGTTATCGTCATATCTTACTACACTAGCAACAAGGTTGTGTAGTACTGACGTATGAACCACTGCACATGCCTAGTAGTAGGAGCACTGTGTTTGTTCAAGTGGCTGCCGTGTTTTGCACTCTCCGTCGTAAGAGTGGAAACGCTTGTTGTAATCATTTTTTTCTTCAGAATGAAAAATAGTGGACACGCTCTACCGTGCGGATCCTCCTCCAGCCATGCACTAAATTACTCACTTTCGCCGACGTGTGGGACAGCCAGCACCTGGGTCCACCAGCCATGCACTAAATTACGCCGTAGTAGAGTGACGGTAGACTACCCCGATCGAACCGCCGCAGTGATGCCCAATGAGCCGTCAAATCACAAAACCCCCTCCTTTCCAGCAGTAAGTTGGACGGACGAAGCAACCATCATTTCACTCTTTTCTCTCAGCTTCCTCTCTTGAAGAAAACCCCCACTCGCTTCACTTCTCCCTCATCTCGTTCCTCCTTTCACTCTTCTCTCTCAGCTTCCTCTCTTGGATGGACGCCGGAGCACCGGCCGATGTGATGTCTATGGCTCTGGCCAAAACCGTCGAGGCTCATGGTATGAAGAAGCGCAAGCACCCTGCCGAGACTACCGCAGACAAGCTCAAAGCCATCGCCCTGTCCAAGCCCCCCTCTCCAGGATCCCTCATTAAGCAAGTCCAGGTAATGTCTCTTGTTGACGATCTTTTTCTCGATCTTGATCATGTTTTTTCATCTAACACGCAGTACTAGTACTGGTAGTACAACTTTCTGGGTGATCTTGCATGTGATTTTAGTGTGCCAAATGACGGTTCTAAATTCCTCTTTTGACCAAAACATGCGAGAGGTTGACACTGATTTCTTATAGATTACTTTCAACTACTCCCTCTGTCCCAAATTTCTTGTCTTAGATTTGTCTAGATACGGATGTATCTAATACTAAAATGTGACTTGATACATCCGTATCTAGACAAAACTAAGACAAGAATTTTGGGACGGAGGGAGTACTTTATGAACATCAATGCTACCTTTTAAGAGGGTATATTTGCCTCAGTAACTTGTGTTATGGATATTGCATGTAATCCTCTGCTCTCATGCCTTTGAAGACATGTTCTAGTGTCTTTGTTCACTCATTTCTATGCGTATATGTAGTCATATATGGAGTATAATATCGAAAATCATCTTATACTTCTGAACAGAGGTAGTAATAAAATATGGTTTCTGTTTGAATTAGAACCAGGTCCGCGGTCGAGATGAAGTTCTCAAAGTCATGTCGTGTGAACTGGAAGACCTGATGATGAGTTCTACTTCTGAACTATCCAGCTGTTGTGTCCTTGTCACCACGTGTCCTGAACTAGTGTTTTCCTGTAGCATTGTTGTCAGGCGTGTTCTCGAGGCTGTACTTGATCACAACAATTTCCTAGTTGTGCCTTCGATTACAAAGGGTGTGGTTCTTGTAAAGCTTCACAACAAATCTGATGCGGCATGTCTTCATCATCATATTTATGAGTGGAAAGACTACTCTGTTAGGTTCTCCAAGGTTGACAAGATGGTGATGGTGCATGTAGACATCTCACACGAAGTCCATGGCCTAGTCAGTTATGCGGGGTTCATTCTGTAGGTCGGTGGCAAGAAATAGTCTGCAGAGTTTAGTTAGTGCAACTTTGCTTGTATGTAGTAAGTACTATTGTTCAATACTTGATTTGTGTTTGTGAACCCTGTATTGTTTATTAGTACTGCCGCTTTTGGTGTGTGGTCAGTCCTGAGAACGGTCTATGTTAATGTCTGTCCACTCAATTCAGTCTGTACATTTTGAAGTATCCAGATCATATTTTTTGTGAGGATGGTTTATCAATTATGGTTACACTCCAATATCTATATGCATTGCAGGGTTTATCGCACCCATCAGGATTTCCAGTCCCATGGATGTTCGGTCCATACGATTTGTCACGACCTTTGGACGGTCCCGCTTGTGGGAGTAAGCAGGGCCCCTACATGCCATGCGTAGTTGGACGATCAATCTTCTGTTTAGTACTTTAACATAGTGGTTTCCTGGTAAGGATTCACTCGTGTCACATCAAGTAAATCTTATTGATTTACTGTCTAAATCTTATTGATTTAATGTCATGTTCTCTTTCTTTTCCTGCAATTTTACGATGCAGGTTTTGCCATGTGACATTCATCACAGAATAAACCGTTTGGTTTGCTCTATGATGGCTATTTTTGCAGGTTTCACTTCTTATGTTGTGTCAGTAACGAAGGCACTGTCCATCACTTATATTACTGGAAAAAAATTGGATCAGTCTGTTGTCTGAGTACAAGCTGAATCCCTATCATGAACTGCAGTTTGGTTTAACAAAAATGCCACAATTAGTCCTTCTTGCGTTTAAAAGAAATGAAGAAAAAAACTGGATCACGGTCACGGATCCTAGTCAAGTTAGAAAGTTGATCATAGCAGACCAGACACGATCACCGCTGTCTCGCACAAATCGAGCACCGGCAGTTGCTCTAGCACTGACAGCGGCAGCAGCTCAGTCTGATCCAACTGAGGATTGGGCACCGACCGCGTCAGCAGATCAGTCTGATCTACCGGAGGATCGGGCATCGACACCGGCATCAGCTCTACAAGGAGCACCATCTCCGGCAGCAGCGGCGGCTTCGGCACCTGCACCAACACTTGCACTTGCATTTGGTTCGGCCCGTGCAGTTGCACCGGCAACAGACTTGGCTGCAGTTCACACTTCATATACCAAAGTCCTTTCAAAAACCGACATGTCCACCTTCTTGGTAAGCATTGGCCGCCCAAGTGCTTCATTCTTTTTTCTTTCCATGTCGTTTCACATGATTCACTGTGTTGATCTAACTGTTTGGGTATGTGTTCTTGTTTGCAAATAGAGAATTCCTAGAGCAACGAGGGAGTCGTTCAACAATCCGGGCGACCGCGGCCAAGTTTCTCTTACCATGCGCAGCCTTGGTGTGAATGAACCTGCTCAATATATCGTAAATACAAAGGATGGTCGCATGATAATTGATGCTAAAGGATGGTCAAGGTTCAAATCTAAATCATATCTTGCGATAGGGGATGATGTCAAAATCGAACTTTCTCGGCAAGGAGAGCTGGTCCAAATCAACTTTGAAATTCTTCAGTAGCAGCACGCAACTGCCAAACTGATCTATCCTCCGAGAGATTTTGATGTAATAATCTGGCATGGTGAAACAAGTGTCCTGTGTGTATAAGTAGTACGACAGTATTATTTATCACATGGTATATCATTGATAGAATTGCAACTCTGATTGCTGGTTAGGAACTATCGTTCGATTTCATTCCAACAGCTGTCGTGCTTTATTCAATTTTGTGTATTCGCCTTGCGACAGCATCTAAAACCAGTGCAGTACCGATCGCTTGCAATATGAAAAGCGCTGAGGTAGAACACATGGGCCCCCAAACATGCAGGGTCGGCCTGCGGCCCAAAGTCCAGAACCATGAGCCTATCTGAGTATTATATTAGCACCTCAAAAAAAATATGAGTATTATATTCTCAGTTGAACCCCCATAAAAAAAGTTGAACCCCCATAATGCCCGTGCGTTGCAGAGGGAGTATATTTCTCGGCAAGGTGAGCCTGTGATATAAAAGATTTGTATATTTCTTTACAGAGGGAGTATATCTCTATCAAAAAAATATTTATGTGTAACTAGTTACTCCTGTCTTTCTACTTCCTTTCGCTCATATGTGGGGCAACCGGCAATGGGGTCCACGTGCCATATGCACAAATTAGAGTGCACAACTTCACGGTAGACACACCCCGGTCATAGCGCCGCAGTAATGCCCAATGAGCTGTCAAATCACAACCCCCCCCATTCCAGCTTTAGCAGTAAGCTGGACGGACGAAGCGGCAATATTTCACTGGGCCTGAATCCCCTTCTCCCTCGTCTACTTGTTCAGAGAAAACCCCAGCTCGGCGATTGCATAGGGTTTTCTCATGGAGAACCAGGTACGAATTCTTCATCCATCCCCGATAAATCCAAGTCCCGTCACAGGTAATCCTAGGATGGCAGCCGCCGCCGTTGATGCATTTTTCTTCGTACTGAATCTAGTGTGTTTCAGTTGCAGTGCCCAAAGTGCGAGTACCCTACAGATATCTGCGCCTTCGGCGAGGCGCCACACTTGTTCCTTCTAATCCTACCACAGCATTTTCAAACGCGCACAGTATGTTCCTAGAATCCTCTTCTCTCTCCGGGAGGGTGGGGTTTTTTTGAACATGATGTGTTCTCATATTATTTTTCCTGCAGTGTATTATTTGCTCTGCCAGAACACATGTACTCAAGATGCTCGGCCTTTCCATAACTGAATACACAAGTTTAATGGTCACAGTGAAGACAAGCCATGGATATTACTTCCGAGTTGGGTTCATGAACCAAGAAGATCGCTGCTTTTTTTATGGCCGAACTTGGATAAATTTTCTCAAGTGTTACGGACTGAAAGTTGGCGCATGAATGTTGATGGAAATAGCAGAACCTGGTGTCATCTTCACTGCGATCTTCCACCCCGACGTCGTTCCAATTGTTCATCCATGTTAGTTTTGTATCTGGTTCTTGCTTGTTGCCTCGATTACTTCTTAATCCACCTATTCTGTCTAACTAATCACAATTTAACTTTAGAAGTAGCAATGAATCTCTCACGAAGATGCTACTTCTAACTAATATTTTCTTATAATTGGTGGCACGTGTAGGTTTTTTCCGAGTTAAGCAGTCTGCTCGTTTGTTACTCTGTAATAACTCGGCTGTTACTAATGGCACTGAAGTTGACTGGATCGACATCCACAAGTTCCTACACTTTATTGATCGTCTTGAGGTCCTTGTGGGGCGTTTCAATGGTGGAAGGCCACGTGTGATATGTGTGCCACTACTGCACTCATTGAACAGGTCCAACTGTGTCGAGAAACTTATGGTACGAGCTGTTTTCTGTTATATATGTTGTTCATAAACTATTGCTTATACACAGTTTTACAGCTATGATCTTCTTGAAACAAGAGCTGTCGAGTTCTATTGTTCCTATACAGATGCCTGACCATGGTCGGGTCAGACTTGCGCTTGGTCACAACATGATGTTTATGTCGACCTACTCAATTCCCCTTGGAGGTGAAAAGATACTTATTCGTGTGTGGTCTAAAATAAAGAAGGCCCGTCCATCTTGGAGAATAGGACAGAAGATTATGTTCATGCTTTTCCATGGCTCTAAAGCGAATATCATGTTTATTGACCATGTTGCGAGATGAAGCCGCTTTCAGAAGGTTGTGGATGCGCGGGGTGGCGCCTAGGCTTTGTCCTGGGGCATGGCGGCCTCACCCTTGGTTAACTGTAGGCAAAGTAGCACTATTCGAGGCGTGCTTTGTACGGTGGAACCTGTATAAGTACTCATACTGCTTTCAGCTTTGGTTGTTAAGTGCCCCTGCTGGTTTCAGTTAAGGTTGTTAAGTACTCCTGCTGCTTTTACAGTCTGTCGTGTTTCTTCAGTCCTGTCTTCCTCCAGCCGCCAAAACCAAACCAGTGTCGGTGGGGCCGCCTGCTTCCGCCTCCCACGGCTAGCTGCGCCTCAGCGCACGCATCGCTACCCCACCGTCTCCTAAATCGTTAACGCCGACGTCCTCCGCGTGCTTTGGTGCACTCGCCGCGGCGCCGCCCTCTCGCGTTGTCAACATGGTCAACAAACAACAGGAATTGGCAGAAGTACGTGGAGAGGATGACAGTAGGGGCCCACCACGTCAGCGTATGGAAAAATAAAATGCTTCCTCCTAGTGTTTTCCTGACATCTGGGACCCACGACATTGTGAGCGTATATAGTCAATAGACAAGAGAACAGCACAAGATCGGCTGACACCTAGGACGTAGCTACTCGAGCAGTATTTTTTTGTTTGGTATTGTTGAGACGGAGCAGGGTTTGAACTGGGCTGTGGCCCGTCTAGCCCAGGCTTATATTTTATGTTCACCATGTGACCAGCCCAGCTATTTTTTCTTTGTGAAAATGAGCCCAGTTTATTTTTTCTAAAGAATACCCAATCCAGGCCTACTTATTTTTCTATGCCTTGATGGGCTGCAACTCTTTCAAGACGCTTGCAAATCTTGAAAGTAATATGAAATGGGTTGTAAATATAAAAACATATGACAAATTGGCAATTACTTTATAATTTCTGATTTTTTTCACATTTTCAGATTCCTATTTCACTGGGCATTAACCTAATTTAAATATATCTTCAAAGTACTTTAAATTTGGCTCAACATTTCGGTATTAAAAATAGTTTGGAACCCACAGAAATATGCGAAATTGGCTCTGGCCAACCAAAAAAAATGACTGCAATAAATTGCATAAGAAGTTGCCATGAGCTATATATAAATTATTAAAAAAAGAGGGAGTGGTCTGACTAGTGGGCATGTTTAATTGACGCGTATGCAAGATTTTTTTTTGTTATTGTATACTACGTCAACAAACGATTCTAGCAGACGTAACTATTAGATATCAATCCAACGGCCGTCGTGTTTCTTCAATCTCTGATCTTCTTGCTCCAGCCGCCAAAGCAGCACCGGCGGGACCGCCTCCCACCTCCCGTGGCCGACTGTGCTGCCGCGCAGGCCTCAGCGCCCCCTACTACTCCCACCGCTGGCCAGGGCATCCCTCTACTCACCCACACCCCCTGTTATTCTGTGGTGACGGTAGCCTCACACCGCAGCCGAACCGGTGAACCCTCGTACTCCTCTCCGCGCGGGCTTCCACTGCCGCGTCTTCCCCGGCTCCGTGTCGTCCCCTTCCTAGGCCTCACCGTCGTCCACTGCCGTGGTGCTCTCGGTGCGGCGTGGTCAATGTGGTCAACGACCGACTTCCATTGGAAGAGTACTGTACGTGGAGAGGCTGACAGCTGGGTCCACGGTAGCCGCAAGGAAGTGCCTCCTTATTACGCGGAAAATAATTATTCCTCCACCTGACGGCAGGGACCCACCGGACGGGCCACCGGTACTTCACGAAAAAAAACGTTTCCCCCTGAGTGCTGGGACCCACAGGACGGGCCATCGTATTTCGCGAAAAAAATGTTCCCCCTGCTGTCAGCTCGGACCCACCGGAAGTGCCTCCTTATTACGCACAAAAAAATGAATACCCCCTGCTAGCTGGGACCAACCTTGGTGGGAGGCTGACTTGTGGGCCTACTAAGCTGACTGGGACGGAGGCCTTCGTCAACTTTAGTCAATATATGAACGATTCTAGCTCCAGTGACCGTACGATGTCCATCCAACGGCCGTAGTGCTTCTTCAACCTCTGGTCTTCTTGCTCCAGCCGCCCAAAGCAGCGCCGGTCGTGCCGCCTGCTCCTTTCGCCCGTGGCCGGCTGTGATGCCGCGGAGGCCTCACCGCCCCCTACTACTCCCACCGCTGGCCAGGCCAACCCTCTACGCACCCACACCCCCTGTTATTCTGCGGCAACGGCAGCCTCACACCGCAGCCGAACGAGTGAACCCTCATACTCCTCTATGCGTGGGCATCCTCTGCCGCGTCTTCCCCGGCTCCGTGTCGTCCCCTTCCTAGGCCTCACCGTCATCCACCGCCCTGGTGCTCTCGGCGTGGCGTGGTCAACGTGGTCAAGGAATGGCTTCCATCAGACGTGGACTATACGTGCAGAGGCTGATAGCTGGGTCCACGGCCGCAGCAAGGAAGTGCCTCCTTATTACGCGCAAAATAATTATTCCTCCACCTGATAGCGGGGACCCACCGGACGGGCCACCGTATTTCGCGAAAAAAACGTTCCCTCCTGTCTGCTGGGACCCACCAGCTACATCTTCACACGCAAGGAAGTGCGTCCGAAAAAAACGATTTGCCCCCCTGACTGCTGGGACCCACCAGCTACATCTTCGCACGCAAGGAAGTGCGTCCGGGCAAAAAAAACGATTCGCCCCGCCTGACTGCTGGGACCCACCAGCTACATGTTCGCACGCAAGGAAGTGCGTCCGGGCAAAAAAAAACGATTCGCCCCCCTGACTGTTGGGACCCACCAGCTACATCTTCGCAGGCAAGGAAGTGCCTGACAGTCGGGACCCACCTGGTCGAAGCGTACGTAGCATTGTCATTCTGGTCGCGAACGTGTACGTACATACTGGTCGATGTAGAGGCGCGCACATGTCATAGTAGAGGCACGCACGTAGCATGTACACGTACGTACAGCAGCGAAGTTGCAAGAAAGATAATACGGCCACGTACGTACATACATACGAGCAGGGTCTCGAACGCCTACTCGCGCATACGTACATGGCTAGGTCGGAACGGAGAAACAGCATCGTCGTCGTTTTCATGGGGAGCCAACCGGCTGGATCGGAACGGAATGCGTGGTCGTGTTCATCGGGAGGGCTTGGACGGAACAGGAGATGGAAACAAGGCCTGGCGTACCGCACAACAGAGGAAACGGACATCCTACATTCAGAACGGGGTCCTGTTGATCGGGAGGGGTGTGGCGTACCGCAAAACGGAGGAAGCGGACCTCCTATGGTCGAAACGGGGGTCCTGTTGATCGGGAGGGGTGTGGCGTACCGCAAAACGGACGACGGACTTGTGTTGGAGCGCTACGGTCGAAACGGGGGTCCTGTTCATCGGGAATTGTGTAGCATACCGCAAAACGGACGAAACGGACTTGTGTTGGAGCGCTACGGTCGAAACGGGGGTCCTGTTCATCAGGAGGGGTGTGGCATACCGCAAAACGGGACTCCACGGGATACTGTTCATCTCCACCGTCGACCTCCTCCAGCCTCCACGGGCTACCATCGACCTCCTCCAGCCTCCACGGGCTCCTGTTCATCCAGCCTCCACGGGCTCCTGTTCATCCAGCCTCCACCGCGTGCTACTCCACCGGCTACTATTCCACCACCCCTCCACCGTCTACTGTTCATCTAGCCCTCCACCGTCTACTGTTCATCCAGCCCTCCACACCACGGGGTCCTGTTCAACCACCCCTCCATCGTCTACTGTTCATCCAGCCCTCCACACCACGGGGTCCTGTTCATCCAGAGGCAACGCCACCGCTCACTGTTCATCCAA
>NC_041389.1:378679628-378735844 GCF_002162155.2 Triticum dicoccoides | reverse complement strand
CAGTTAGCAGTAGTAGCGAAGGAATCACTCCATCGGGTTCAGTTAACAGCCATCGATCGATCACTCGGGTTCAGTAACGTATAGCCTGCAGTGCAATCGCTCAGGTTCAGTTAGAGCCCAACGCCTTGCTCGGGTTCAGTTAGGGCCAATGCCTCGCACGTGTACGAGAGAAACCCGCATCGCTCGGCCCCCGACCTCCCACCGTAACCGGCAACTCCCCGAAATTTTCCTCCCCCTCGCTTCTACAATGGTTTTTTCCGTCATGGACGGCCCAAAGAATGTCATGCAGCTGCGTCTCCGGCCCGCCCAGGACGAAAAGCCCATTGTCTGTCATGATTTTTTGTCATAGAAGTAGGAGCCCACCACATCTATGATGATACCGGGTTTTGTCACAATTATCGTCATAGAAGTGTCATATGTATGACAGAAAAAAATTCGTTCGGCCCAAAATGTCAAGGATGTGTCTTTTTTTTGTACTGTCCATTTGTGCGGGAGATGGAGCTGGATCTGCCGCGGGCGCTGCGGCTGCACATGAGGGGTTGTGGGAACAGTGGCACCTAGGTCGACGTCGAATTCCCCGCCCCTCACGTCATGTATCTTCATCGAGGGTGGAAGACCTTCGCTCGCCTCCACAACTTGAAGGATGGGCTCGCTCTCATTTCAAATTAATGGAGGGTGGCCTCCTCTCCGTCAAGATCTTCGGCCACTTCGGGTCCCGCGTGAGGTGCTGCCTAGAGAGCTCTTCTGATGATGAAGATTTCTCCTCAAGCGAGAGTGGCGAGGAAGACAGCGGCAGTGACGACGAGGGCAGCGGGCGGCAGGATGACGGGTCCGACTAGGTGTCGGACGCCGCTCCGGGCGGCACCGGCGACCCCATCATCCGACCGGCTCCTCGAACTTCTCAGGGTCGTCTCCTTGGGCGGCTGGCGTAGGGAGGCTGTGGAAGAGGAGGTGGGCGGGCGGCAAAAGGCCGTCAAGTCGGAGTACGCGGGCACCGACGCCTTCGTTGCGTGTTGACATCCTGCCGCCTCATCTTCGAGCTCTGCCTCCGGTGCCGCCATCACCATCCAGCCCTCAGACAGCCACCGAGATGTCCTCTTGGTGTCTTCTGCCACTCGTAGCTCACCTAGGCACCCCTTTTGCCCTTCTGCTTTCTTGTTCCATTTCCTGAGGAGAGGGACAAGAAAAGGATTACGGGCACCTTATATCTTTTTAGTCTTGTAAGCCTTCGGGCCTTTGCTAGTTTTAGAATCTGTAATCCCCCTTTTTCATGTTTTTCATTTTGTATGGACTATACCTGTACGGGATGTTATTTTAATGAAAAAGGGATGTTTGTCGGGTTTTACACTCGTAGGAAGAACCCACGACAAGGAGTGAATCCTTGTTATCCTTAAGACAAACATTTTATTTTGCCTGGCAACAGGCCTTGCCGTTTCCTCACCTCGCTTGACCTTTCTCGTGCCCTTGGCAGAAGTAGGGATGAGGTGGGTTTAGGCCCCACGTTCCCCTTCTTCGCTGTCACGGCTACGACCAAATCCAGACCCCAGGGAGTAATCCTTGGTACCGAAGAAGGGGGAGCACGGTAGCTCAGAAATAGAACGGGGCTTCGTGTATCCCAGTCCATAACGAAATGCACGACAGGGGATAGAGAACTTATCTGGATTTGCAGCCCCCGACAACTTTGGCTTGCCGCGGATGGATCTTTGTTCTTGCAGCCCCTGGCAACTCTGGCTCGCCGGGGTCCGGATGCCAGTCTGTCCCCTTTTCTCCAAAATAGCTCGGCAGGGATATTCATGTGTCCTGCGAACCAAGGACGGCAGAGAAAAACAGAGAGACGCACACTCGACCTCTAAGCTAGGGGTTAGCCACCGCTATGCACTATCAACCCTAACCAAGGAAGAGACTCGACCTAGCATGCATGATATAACTTAGGGCGTCATCGCTTCGTTTATTTATGCTCACGGTCTGCGCCTGGCTTTGTACAAAGGGTTACATGCCTTGCCGGCAAGGCTTGTACAAAGGGGGGGGCTTGCCAGGAGGCCCGCAGTCGCGCCTTATGGGTAAAACTTGCGAAGATCCTCGATGTTCCAGGAGTTGCTCACTGGAATGGCATCTTCGGTCTCCAGCCGAACTGCACCGGGCCTGGTGACTCGTGTCACCTAATAAGGGCCTTCCCACTTCGGCGTCAACTTGTTGGAATTCTTGGCCGACTGAATGTGCCGAAGAACAAGGTCGCCTTCCTCAAAGCTCCGGGCATGAACCTTGCGGCTATGGTAGCGGTGCAAGGCTTGCTGGTAGCATGCTTCTCTCACAGCTGCCCAGAGATGATCTTCCTCAAGGAGCGTCACGTCATCTTGCCGCAATTGCTCTTTCTAAAGCTCATCATAAGCGAGCACTCGAGGCGCCCCGTATATGAGTTCCGTGGGGAGAACTGCCTCTGCCCCATAAACCAGGGCAAAGGGTGTTTGGCCGGTGGCTCGATTTGGCATCGTTCTGATCGACCAAAGAACCGCCGGCAACTCATCAATCCAGCGCCTTCCACTCTTGCGCAGTCTGTCAAAAGTCTTTGTCCTGAAGCCTCGTAGGACTTCAGCATTTGCTCTCTCCGCTTGGCTGTTGCTCCGTGGATGTGCCACGAAAGTAAAACAGACCCTGCTGCCAAGATCCTCAACGTATTGCATGAAGGCATGGCTTGTGAACTGTGTGCCGTTGTCGGTGATGATCTTGTTGGCCACCCCGAAACGGCACACTAGTCCCTTGAAAAACTTGATGGCTGACTGCGCTATCACCTTCCTCACTGCCTCCACCTCTGGCCACTTTGTGAACTTGTCAATAGATACATACAAGTACTCAAAGCCCCCGACAGCACGGGGGAAAGGGCCCAATATGTCAAGCCCCCAGATCGAGAAGGGCCAGGGAGAGGGATAGTTTGAAGGGCTTGAGCTGGTTGATGAAGCTTCTTTGAATGGAACTGGCATGCTTCACACTTGGTTACTAGTGTCGTCGCATCCTGGAGGGCGGTGGGCCAGAAGAAACCTTGCCGGAAGGCTTTGCCGGCAAGGGCCCTCGATCCTATGTGGGAGCCACATATGCCTCCATGTATCTCTGCCAACAGCCTTAGTCCTTCCTCCTGGGAGATGCACATCAATTTCACCCCATTCGGTCTTCTTTGGTACAACACGTTATCAACAAATTGGTACAGAGCAGACCGGCGGGCTACTCTTTCTGCCTCTTCCTGCTCCTCAGGAAGCTCCCCTTTTTTGAAGGAATCGGACGGTGTGTTGTGCCCATGCCAGAGCATGTGGCTCGACGGCAAGGACCAAAGGCATTTCGTTTGCCACGGGAGCGGCCGCCTCCACGGCCATGACCTGAGGTCCTGCCGGAGTCGGTTGCCCTGTGGCAGGATCGGCATCCACGGCAACATCTTCGCCGGCGGCTCTGGGGAACTCGGTGGGGAAGTACTTGCCGGGGCCTAGCTTCCTCCGCTTGCTTTGCCCGGTCGACGGCTCAACGGATGGTTGGGTTAACTGAAGCACAAAAGTACCTGGTTCCACAGGTAGCTTGAGGGCAGCGCGCTTTGACAGGTAGTCGGCGATGTCGTTCTCCGCCCGAGGGACATGCTCCGCCTGTATACCGTCAAAGCACTGCTCCAGTTTTCTCACCTCATCTATGTAAGCTTCCATCAACGGGCTTTGATAATCTTTGTTGATCTGCCTGACGACGAGCTGTGAGTTGCCCCTGGCGATGAGCTTCCTAACTCCAAGGTCTGTTGCGATCCTGAGACCGGCAAGCAAACCGTCGTACTCGGTGTTGTTGTTGGTTGACATCTCCCGGGGGAAGTGCATCTGGATAACATACTTGAGGTGCTCTTCGGTGGGCGCCACAAGAAGCACAACAGCACCGACGCCCTGCAGCGAGAAGGCGCCATCAAAGTACATGATCCAGTTGTGGCTCATTTCCTAGCCGGGGAGAGTGGTCTCCTGCACCTCTTCGTCGGGCGTCGAGGTCCATTCCACAACAAACTCCGCCAAGACCCTACTCTGAATTGTCGAGGTACTTTCAAACTTCAAACCGAAACTTGACAGCTCCAGGGCCCATTCCACGATCCTCCCCGTTGCATCTGGGTTTTGTAGTATCTGTTGCAATGGGAGGCGGGTGACCACCGTGATCTCGTGCGCTTGGAAGTAGTGGCGTAGCTTCCTCGAAGCCATAAGGAGGTCGAAGAGCAGCTTTTGCACACCTGAGTACCTCGACCTAGCCCCCTGCAAGAGGGAGCTGACGAAATATACTGGGTGCTGCTCCATTTTCTTCTTCTGTGCCTCCTCATCTGGTTGCGTGGGTCCTGTCGTGTTGGCACCAGCCCCCGCCGGGGACTCGATCTTGCCGGGATCGAACCTTGCCGGTGAGGGTTTTGGCTCGCCACCTGTTGGCTCTGCCGCTGCCGCTGCCTTCTCATCGGCCTCTCTCTACGCCACTAGTGCGGCGCTAACCACCTGATTTGTTGCCGCTAGATAAAGCAGCAACAGTTCTTGTGGTTTGGGCGCGACCAACACTGGGGTAGGGGAGAGGTATCTCTTTAGATCCTGCAGCGCTGCCTCAGCCTCTGGGGTCCACTCCACTGGCCCTGCTTTCTTCAAGATCTTTAAAAAGGGAAGGATACGCTCCGCGGACTTGGAGATGAACCGGCTCATGGCGGCAACGCAACCAGTGAGCTGGCGCACGTCCTTGATCCGTTTGGGTGCCTCAATTTGCTCGATGGCCTTGATCTTATCTGGGTTTGCTTTGATCCCGTGCTGGGACACAAAGAACCCAAGAAGCTTGCCGGACGGGACACCGAAGACACACTTCTCAGGGTTCAACTTGAGGTTGATCTTGTGCAGGTTCCCGAATGTTTCCTCCAGATCTTGCACAAGTGTTGCTTTGTCCTTGGTTTTGACTACTATCTCATCCATATAAGCTTCCACATTTCTATGTAGCTCGGGATCAAAACCAATTTGGACTGCTCTTCCAAAGGTTGAGCCAGCGCTCTTCAACCCGAAAGGCATCCGTAAAAAGCAGTACATACCACATGGGGTGATGAATGCTGTCTTTTCCTCGTCTTCTTTCGTCATGAAGATCTGGTGGTATCCCGAGTAGGCATCAAGGAATGATAACAGGTCACATCCAGCCGTGCAGTCAACAATCTGGTCGATGCACGGTAACGGGAAGGGATCCTTTTGACAGGCCTTATTGATGTATGGGTAATCAATACACAGCCTCCACTTCCCATTTGCCTTGCGCACCACTACCGGATTGGCCAACCACGTCGGATGGAATACTCCTCTCACCAAGTCTGCCACCTCTATCTTTCTGATTTCCTCTGCGATGAACTCTTGCCTCTCCAGAGCTTGCTTCCTGACCTTCTACTTGATGGGCCGCGTATGGGGACAGACAGCAAGGTGGTGCTCAATCACCTCCCTGGGAACACCGGGGATGTCGGAGGCTTGCCATGCAAACACATCGACATTCGCCCGAAGGAAGGTGACGAGCTTGCTTTCCTATTTGCCGTCGAGGGTGGAGCTTATGGTAAAAGTTCCCCCCGTGTCGTCCTCCTTAACGGGCACCTTCTTGGTCTCTAGCGGCGTGGCTCTGGACTTCTTGCTCTTGCCGGCGGAGCTCTCTGGCGCGTTCTCAACGGAAGCACCACACCCCGAAGAGGTGCGCTTGCCGGAGTGGGCGTGAGGGGTCCCGTCGGTCTTCTTCTCTCCCGGGGCTCCGCCGACAGGAGCAGGCACCTTAGCGGCAGCTGCTGCAACTGCTTCCCGGTAGAGTTGGTCGGCACCAATCAGCGCATATTTCTTGTCGAAGGGGACGGTGATGATGTTCATCGGCCCGGGCATCTTCAGCATGTTGTAGGCGTAGTGTGAAGCCGCCATGAACTTGGCTAGCGTCAGGACGCCGAGGATCACGTTGTAAGGCAAGGGGGTCTTGGCTATGTCAAAAACAATCCTCTCCGTCATGTGGTTCAGCTCGCCCCCGAATGTCACGGGCAGCGTGATCTTTCCCTTTGGCTGGCTCCTCCTCGGGTTAATCCCTTGGAACGTACCCGTTTCCTCGAGGTCTCCATCAGGGATCTGCAGCCTTCTGACCATGATGGGTGAGATCAAGTTCAGGCCGGCCCCGCCGTCAACCAACATCTTTGTCACCTTGAGGTTGTGGATTGTTGGTGAAACCAACAACGGCAAGCACCCGACCGCAGTGGTGCAGTCAGGGTGGTCCTCGGTGTCGAAGACGATGGGCGTGCTGGACCATTTCAGTGGCTTCCGTGCGTCAAACGATGGCTCCACCATTGTGATCTCACGCGCCCACTGCTTGAGTTGGCTCCTCCTTGGCCGTCGTGTTTCTTGACGGATCCCTCTCGGCTCCATCTTGGCCTTTCTCCTTGTCCCGCCGCTCGTACTCGGCTTTCTGCTTCTCAGCGAGCAGCTCTACCTGCCGGCAGTTCTGGAGATCGTGGCCCTTGGTGCGGTGGATCTTGCAATACTGCTTGTCGGAGCTTCCTGGCTTGTCGGCGGCCGCCAAGGCCCGGTAAGCGTCGCACCCGGCAACCTCCTTGCCGAGGTCACTCGCCTTGGTCTTCTTGGTGGCGCCGGTGTCATCGAATTCCTCGACGGCAAGCACGGCCTTACCCTTGCGCTTTCTGTTGCAACATCGGCCCTTCTTCGCTGGGGTGACATTGTCATCCATGGAGTCGGTTTCCGCACCGGCGTCCTCACCGGGGTACTTCCTTCCCTCTTCAGCGCGAGCGCACCGGTCGGCCAGAACATAGAGCTCGGCCACATCCTTAACCTTGTTCATCGCCAGTTCTTCACGCATCTTGCGATTACGCACGTTCTGATGGGACGCACTGATCACGGCGGCGGGATGAACATCGGGGATGTTGTACTGCACCCGGCTGAACCTTTGGATGTACTTGCACAGGTTTTCTCATTCCTTCTGGGGGATGATGTGTAAATGACTCGCCTGGCCATGAGGTTGGTGACCTCCGGTAAAGGCGCCAACAAACTCATGGCACAGATCCGCCCAAGAAGAAATGGAATCCACCGGCAAGTGCATCAACCATGACATAACATTAGGCTTGAGTGCCAACGGGAAGTAGTTGGCGAGCACCTTATCATCACGGGCCCCAGCAGCTTGCATCATGATGGTGTAGATGCTGAGGAACTCTGATGGGTGAGTCTTGCCATTGTACTTCTCGCCAACGTCGGGCTTGAACATGCGGTGGGAGGGACACTGGAACCGCCGCAGCTCACGGGTGAAAGCCACACAACCCACCTCGTAAGGTAGGCCACCGTAGCCTCCCGGTGCTGGGTGGTCCATAGCGGGCCCTGCCCGCCGGTCCGACTGGTGGCGCGCGTCACGTCGGCGCTCGATCGTGGTTCGAGCGTCCTCATGAGCCCGCTCCCAAAGGATTTGACGCTGATCCCGGTTGGTTCGCGGGTCAGACGACGCGATGGAGATATTGTCTCGAGCGTTGTCGCGATGAGTCGACGCCCAGGGTGGCCGGGACGGAGGAGAGGAGTGCACCGTGGATGCATCGCCTCCAACACGGTCTCCGCTGGCATGCGGTGGCCTGGTGGAGCGACGGCCTGCAGGTCCCGCCGGTCGCAACTCATCATTGTTGGCGATACCGACGAGGCTCTTGACAGTGGCCCTCCATTCGTCGAGCTTCTCCGCGGCAGGAGGAAAGTCGAGGAGCAGCTGCGCGCGTGCTAGGGCCTCCGCTGGTGTGGGCGGCAGCGAGAGCTGGGTGGACCGTGATGCGCCTCGACTTCTAACCATGTTAGAAGGAGCTGCGTCACGGCCCCGCAGTCGTTCACCACCTCCGTCAGCACCTCAGCGCGTATGCTGACCCCCCCTCATCATGTGATGGGTGCATGGGACTCTTCCCAGGGCGGCGCGCAGGGTCACCGGCAGGGTGACGCTGCTCATCACGCACAACTAGGGAAGAGTGCGCCGTGGGCACTAGTGTCTGTGTCTTGGAGGTCGCCGTGCCACCACCTGGCGGAATGGCGGCGCCCCTGGAGGGCCCCGACTCCGCCTCCGGAGCCCGCGACCGGTGGCTCATCGCTCGGCGCGCGAACGACACCGCTCGCCAGGCCTGGACCGTCACGGCGATGTGGATGGTCGCGGGCCGCGCCGCGGGTTCTCTCCGCGACTGGCCCGCTACTGGTCTGTGCTGGTACCAACCCAGTCCCGGACGAACCGATCGCCGTGGTTGTCTTCTTCTTAGGAGCCATGGCGATGAAGAATAGCTAGGTCAACTGCTAGACCAGATCCTCACAATTGAACACCCCCTACCTGGCGCGCCAAAGATGTCGGTGGGAAATGACACCTATGGGATCACTGGAATCCCTTCTACGGTTGCGAGGCGCGGGGATCGCGAGGAGAGCGGGACTAGCAGACGACACAAGGGGGATTTACCCAGGTTCGAGCCGCAAAGATGCGTAAAACCCTATGATCCTGCTTGGTGGATGTATTATTGTTCTTGAGCTCTCGAACTAACTCTAGGTGCTGTGAGGTTCGAGAGAGCCGAATCCATTCTTAGTGTGCCATGGGCCTCCTTTTATAGATGAAAGGGGCTGCCACAGTGGCACACAGGAGGTGGAAAGTGCTACAGCGTTGCGAGCTTATCACTAGCATTACAGGACAAAGCGCATTTAATGTGAGTCTTAGGTGTCCTTTCGCTTTATCGGGGACGGGGGCGAGGCCCGTCCCGTCCGTCGCTGCTCCTCCTTGCTCTGACATGCGCCCTGGCCAGCGATGCATGTGGTGCCATGTAGGCAGGCAGGTAGCTGAGGTGGCGTGGAGGTGGAGCCTTCACGAAGGATCGCATGTTGCCACGCAGGTGCCTACCCAGCTCGCTGGGTCGGCAGCTGCATGTGAGCGGCGGCGAAAGCTTAACTAGTGCGGGCCTGTCATCGGTCCTGCCGGTGCATTTGGCAAGGGTCTTGCTGGGTGGCCCGGCAAGGATCTTGCCGGGGGCCCGGCAAGGGTCTTGCCATGGCGTGCTGGCGTCCCCCGGCAAGGATCTTGCCGGGAGTCTTGTGGGTTTCTTTGGTTAGGATAGTTGCCTTCCTATCCTTATTTGATCTTGAGCATCCTATGTCTTCACAAAGATCTGTATGCCACCACGGAGGTGTCTCCCGAGCCCCTGTCCAATGCATTTGTCTGGCGTTGGTGGGATCAAGGGTGGCTCGCTCAGCTGGCGCGGGCGAGCTTCCCCAGCAAGGGTCCTTGTCGGGGGAACCTGCTTCGCCCATTCGATCTTCGTGGCCTTGGTCCTTGTTGTTGTTCTGTTTGCCTTGTGACTTCGGCTTGTCTCCGACTTCCATTTCATGCCCTGTGATGTGTGGCTGTGGCGGGAGGCTCTAACTGCCCGTGCACAAGTAGAGGGGTCAAAAGTAGAGCCCCTACTTTTGTACACCGACAAGACCCCATCTTGTTATCCTTAATAGCAATGATACATACATGTCGTTTCCCTTTCTATCACTGGGATCAAGCACCGTAAGATCGAACCCATCACAAAGCACCTCTTCCCATTGCAAGATAAATAGATCAAGTTGGCCAAACAAAAACCAAATATCAGAGAAGAAATACGAGGGTATAATCAATCATGCATATAAGAGATCAAAGAAGACTCAAATAACTTTCATGGATAAAAACATAGATCTGATCATAAACTCAAAGTTCATCAGACCCCAACAAACACACCGCAAAAAGACTTACATCATATGGATCTCCAAGAGACCATTGTATTGATAATCAAGAAAGGGAGAGAGAGGAAGCCATCTAGCTACTAACTACGGACCCGTAGGTCTACAAAGAACTACTCACGCATCATCGGAGAGGCATCAATGGACATGATGGACCCCTCTGAGATGGTGTCTAGATTGGATCTGGTGTTTCTGGACTCTGCGGCGGCTGGAATTGATTTTCGTCCACTCCCCTAGGGTTTCTGGAATATTGGGGTATTTATAGAGCAAAGAGGCAGTGCAGGAGGCCAACAAGGAGGGCACAACCCACCGGGGCACGCCTGGGACCCCAGGCGCGGCCTGGTGGGTTGTGCTCCCGTCGGAGCTCCTCTCAGGTGTGTTCCTGGCCCACTAGATGTCTTCTGGCCCAAAAAATCCTCAAGAATTTTCACTGTGTTTGGACTCCGTTTGGTATTGATTTCTTGCGATGTAAAAAACATGCAGAAAACAACAACTGGCACTAGGCATTATGTCAATAGGTTAGTGCCAAAAATGATATAAAATGACTATAAAATGATTGTAAAACATCCAAGAATGATAATATAACAGCATGGAACCATCAAAAATTATAGATACGTTGGAGATGTATCAGCATCCCCAAGCTTAATTCTTGCTCATCCTCGAGTAGGTAAATGATAAAAATAGAATTTTTGATGTGGAATACTGCCTAACATGTTCATCACATTTCTTTTCTTTATAGCATGGACATTTGGACTTTTATATGATTCAAAGCAATAGTCTAGTTTTGACATGAAGACTTTAATACTCAAGCATACCAACAAGCAACCACGTCTTTCAAAATATCAACACTAAAGCAAGTTATCCCTAGCCCATTATGCACAATATTTGATCCATTCATGAAACACACTCGAATATTAGCTACACCCAATGCTCAAATACGATCATAGTGCCCCTTTGTTGGTTCTTTATAAGAGAAGATGGAGAGTCAAATTCAAAATAAAAATTGCATAAGTAAAAGAAAGGCCCTTCACGGAGGGAAGTAGGGATTTGTAGAGGTGCGAGAGCTCAAAGCTTAAAATGAGAGATAAAAACATTTTTGAGAGGCATATTTTTTCCACCAATGAAAACAACTTAGAGCCCCCAACACTTCCATGCTAGATACATCATAGGCGGTTCCCAAACAGAAAATAAAGTTTATTCCTTTTCCCACCTTTACTTTCACTTTCCATGGCTTGTCCATATCCACGGGTGCCTTCCATACCAACACTTTCCAAGGAATTTATTATTTGACAACATAAAGTAAATTCATTTTTCATTCCGGGACTGGGCATCCCTAATACATTTGCCGTATTCTCGTGAAACGACAAGTTAATAAACACTCGTCCTGAGAATAACACATCTAGCATGGAATTGGCCATCCCTCACCGCCTCGTGAGCGGAAGAGCACACAAAAGAGAAATTTATTTTGAAAATTAGAGATGGCACATGGAAATTTGCTTAGAACGGCATGAAAATACTGCATATAGGTAGATATAGTGGACTCATATGGCAAAACTATTTTAAAGGGTTTTGGATGCACAAGTAGTGATCATACTTAGTGCAAAATGAAGGCTAGCAAAAAGATTGAGAAGAGACCAACCAAAAAGCGAAAAATCTCATACCCGAGCATTAAGCATAAGTAACACCAAATAATGCACCACAAGTAGGATATAAATCTCATTGCATAACTATTGACTTTCGTGCTTGCATAGTGAATCACAAACCTTAACATCAATATTCTTACTGAAGCACAATTACTCATCACTTGACTCGCATATCGTATCATCATATCTCAAAACCATTACTAAGAATCAAGTTTATTTTGTCCAATGATCTTCATGAAAGTTTTTGTTATATCCTCCTTGGATATCTATCACTTTGGGACTATTTTCATAAGTTGCCTTTGATAAGCTCAAACAAATATAAGTGAAGAACATGAGCATAATATTTCTTTCTCTCAAAATAATCTAAGTGAAGCAAAAGAGAATTTCTGAAATTTTACTAATTCCCAAATAAATCTAAGTGAAGCATGAGAGCATTTCTTCAAAAATAACAAAGCACACCGTGCTCAAAATGATATAAGTGAAGCACTAGAGCAAATCCATGGCTCTAAAAATTTAAGTGAAGCATAGGAGCAAGCATAGCATAATTTTTGTCTCTCTCAAAAAGGTGTGTTCACCAAGGATTCAAGACTTAAAACACAAAGCAAAACAAGCAAAGACTCATATCATACAAGACGCTCCAATCAAAACTCATAATATGTGACGAATAAAAATATAGCTTCAAGTAAAATACCGATGGTTGTTAGAAGAGAGCGGGGATGCCACTCGGGGGCATCCCCAAGCTTAGTTACTTTATACTTCTTTGAATATTATCTTGGGGTCCCTCGGGCATCCCCAAGCTTACCTTTTGCTAATCCTTATTCCTTCATCCATCGTAAGATCACCCAAAACTTGAAAAGTTCAATCACACAAAACTCAACAAAACCTTCGTGAGATCTGTTAGTATAAGAAAGCAAACCACTACTATAAGTACTGTTGCAAACCTATTCATATTTTGTTTTTGAATTATATCTAATGTATTCCAACTTTTCTATGGCAAAACTCATCAAAGAAAACCATAGAATCATCAAAAGTAGCACACAACACAAAGAAAACAGAATCTGCCAAAAACAGAACAGTCAGTAGCAATCTGACTATTTCGAATACTTATATAACTCCCAAAATTCTGAACAAATTAGGTTGACGTGAGAAATTTGTCTATTAATCTTCTGCAAAAAGAATCATCTCAAAATCACTCTTCTGTTAAGAATGATAAATAATCTCGTGAGCGCAAAAGTTTCTGTTTTTCACCAAGATCAAATCAACTTTTACCCAAATCATCCCAAAGGCCTTGCTTGGCACAAACACTAATTTAAAACACAAAAACACATATAACCAGCGGTATAATTGTGAAATTATACAAGAACAGAAAATAAAATCAAAAAATTTATTTTATTCGTTGGGTTGCCTCCCAACAAGCTCTTCCTTTATAGCCATTAAGATAGGCATGAGATTTCAATGATGCTCACATGAAAGACAAGATTTGAAGCACAAAGAGAGCATCATAAAACATGTTACAAACACATTTAAGTCCATCATACTTCCTATGCATAGACATTTTGTAGGCAACCAAATTATCAAGACAAGAAACATCTAGCATATGCAAGGAAGAAGAAAGAGACAATGGCAATCTCAACATGACGAGAGATAAATTAGTAGCATGAAAATTTCTACAACCATAGTTTCCTCTCTCATAATAATTACATGTAGAATCATACTCAAATTCAACAGTGTAGCTATCACATAACATATTCTCTATATGACCCACATGCATGCAAAGTTGACACTCTTCCAAAATAGTGGGATTATCATCAAATAAAGTCATGACCTCTCCAAAACCTACTTTTATAAAAAAAATGATAAGATTGATAATTCTCCAAAGTAGTGGGATCATTATTACCTAAAGTTGACACTCTCCCAAACCCACCTTCAATATTATCGCAAACATATTCATCATGAAGCTTATATAAATTTTAAAGATCGTAAGAAGAGTCACCCCAATCATGATCATTGCAATAAGTAGAAGACATATCAAAATTAGCATCCCCAAGCTTGGGGTTTTTCATATTACTAGCATAATTGACATTAATAGAATTTATTATAACACTATTGCAATCATGATTTTCATTCAAGGAGCTATCATGAATCACTTCATAAGTTTCTTCTTTTATCACTTCATCACAATTTTCAGATTCATGAATCTCAAGAAAAACTTCATAAAGATAATCTAGTGTACTCAACTCACTAGCAATTGGTTCACCATAGTTGGATCTTTTAAAAATATTAGCAAGTGGATGTGGATCCATAAGGTTTTTGGTTTCGGATTTCCAATAAAACACACAATTATGCAAAACAAACAAGCAAACAAACCAAGAAAGACATAAGGGCAAACGAAAAAAAGGGCGAATAAAAACGACAATTTTTTGTGATGTGGGGGAGATGAAAACGAGAGGCAAATGGAAAATAATGTAAATTGCAAGGAGATGAGATTTGTGATTAGGAACCTGGTTGATGTTGAAGATCCTCCCCAGCAACGGCGCCAGAAATTCCTTTTGATTTCTGCTAGAACTACGTCGGTATTTCCCCAAAGAGGAAGGGATGATGCTGTATAGCAACGGTAGGTATTTCCCTCAGTGATGAGACCAAGGTTATCGAACCAGTAGGAGAACCTCCTCACACCACGTAAACAGCACCTACACACAACTAGCAAATACTTGCAACCCGACATGTTAAAGGGGTTGTCAATCCCTTTCGGGTACGGCGCCTCAAGATAGGCAAATAACGTGAGATAAAAGTGGTAGATAGGATAAATAGATCGCGGAATAAATAAATTGCAGCAAGGTATTTTTGTATTTTTTGGTTTAATAGATCTGAAAATAAATGCAAAGGAAAATAGATCTCAAAGGTAAATATGATGAAAAGAGACCCGAGGGTCGTAGGTTTCACTAGTGGCTTCTCTCGAGAAAAATAGCAAAGGGTGGGAAAACAATTATTGTTGGGCAATTGATAGAACTTCAAATAATCATGACGATATCTAGGCAATGACCATTATATAGGCATCACGTCAAAGATTAGTAGACTGACTCCTGCCTGCATCTACTACTATTACTCCACACATCGATCGCTATCCAGCATGCATCTAGTGTATTAAGTTCATGAAAAAACGGAGTACATGATGTAGACAAGATCTATTTATGTAGAAATAGACCCCATCTTGTTATCCTTAATAGCAACGATACATATGTGTCGTTTCCCTTTCTGTCACTGGGATCAAGCACCATAAGATCAAACCCATCACAAACACCTCTTCCCATTGCAAGATAAATAGATCAAGTTGGCCAAACAAAACCCAAATATCGGAGAAGAAATACGAGGCTATAATCAATCATGCATATAAGAGATCAAAGAAGTCTCAAATAACTTACATGGATAAAAACATAGATCTGATCATAAACTCAAAGTTCATCGGATCCCAACAAACACACCGCAAAAAGACTTACATCATATGGATCTCCAAGAGACCATTGTATTGATAATCAAGAGAGAGAGAGAGGAAGCCATCTAGCTGCTAACTACGGACCCGCAGGTCTACAAAGAACTAATCACGCATCATCGGAGAGGCACCAATGGACATGATGCACCCCCCTGTGATGGTGTCTAGATTGGATCTGGTGTTTCTGGACTTTGCGGTGGCTGGAATTTATTTTCATCGACTCCCCTAGGGTTTCTGGAATATTGGGGTATATATAGATCAAAGAGGCGGTGCGGGAGGCCAAAGAGGAGGGCACAACCCACCATGGCGCGCCTGGCTCCCAGGTGCACCCTGGTGGGTTGTGCTCCTCGGAGCTCCCCTCAGGTGCGTTCATGGCCCACTAGATGTCTTCTGGCCCAAAAAAATCTTCAAGAAGTTTCACTGCGTTTGGACTCCGTTTGGTATTGATTTCCTGCGATGTAAAAAACATGAAGAAAATAGCAACTGGCACTGGGCACTATGTCAATAGGTTAGTACCAAAAATGATATAAAAATGATTGTAAAACATCCAGGAATGATAATATAACAGCATGGAACAATCAAAAAAATATAGATACATTGGAGACGTATCATCCTTGACCCGCGGTTGGCAGGTGTTTGCCCATGCGCGGGGCCTGAGCGGGAGGTGCACCCCCATTTCTGGTACGACGGCCTTGCGACCCTCTATGTGATTGTGTTTGGGGGAGATGGCCTCCGCGCAGGGTGCTTCCCAGAAGATGGCAGCCGCGACGACGAGCTTTCCCTTGGCGACGGCCGCGATGACGACGAGGGTGAGCTATGCCTTGGTGACGGCCGCGACACCTCCAACAGCGGTGGCTGCTCCCCCGGCGAGAGCACCGGCGGTGGCAGCTATGACGAACCACCACGCTGTCGGGCTCGGATCGGGGAAGGCAGCGAGCCGTATCACCACCGTGCGCTGGTGAAGCAGGAGGAAGACTCGGACTAAATCTGGGCACTGCTAGAGCCTGGCCTCAGGAGCTGCTGCAGCTGTGGGGCCTGCTCTTGTTTTACCTTTCCTTTCTCCTGCATTTGAAAAAAAGTAGAGGGACCTTCTAGGGTGTGTAATGAACTGTGGTGCTTGCACTGCTATGCTATGTTTGCTATTTTGATACTGTGCCGAGATACCCGTGTTTCCACTAGGTGCGGTTAGGGTAACATAGCTCAATGTGCTTGTGATAGTCTCCCATGTTGCGAGGGCACGCCTCTTGAGGGAGTCCTGGACTAGGGGGTGTCCGGATAGCCGAACTATCATCATCGGCCGGACTCCAAGACTATGAAGATACAAGATTGAAGACTTCGTCCCGTGTCCGGATGGGACTTTCCTTGGCGTGGAAGGCAAGCTTGGCGATGCGGATATGTAGATCTCCTACCATTGTAACCGACTTTGTGTAACCCTAGCCCTCTCCGGTGTCTATATAAACCGGATGGTTTTAGTCCGTAGGACGAACAACAATCATACCATAGGCTAGCTTCTAGGGTTTAGCCTCCTTGATCTTGTGGTAGATCTACTCTTGTAATACCCACATCATCAATATCAATCAAGCAGGACGTAGGGTTTTACCTCCATCAAGAGGGCCCGAACCTGGGTAAAACATCATGTCCCTTGTCTCCTGTTACCATCCACCTAGACGCACGGTTCGGGACCCCCTACCCGAGATCCGCCAGTTTTGACACCGACATTGGTGCTTTCATTGAGAGTTCCTCTGTGCCGTCTCAATCGGGAGGGATGCCCTTTCCCGTCTTTAAAGACGGCGCCGTCGCCAAGGGAGCTTTGGCCACCGGCCAAACTATTCGGCTAGGTGGCTTTCTTATGACCGCCTGTTCGGCCACCGCTCCGACAATGACCTCTCATGTCATCAAAAGCGATCTTCACGTCAACTCGGAATTCGCCGAGCAGCCAGATCCGATGGAGCTCTCCTCCGTAAATGAGCTCTTGGATCGCATCGCCGCCCTAGGAGTCGCTACAGACTACGATCAGATTGGGCTGAGAGAAATTAACTCTCCCCAGGCTACCCACCACGTTGTTGTGGTAGAGGAACAGTCCGGCGACTCTTCTTCTATGTTAAAGACCAGTTATGTCCGGATTCCCGATCCCTCCATGCCGGATTCCCGCGGAGGGACGGACATTAATCAAGTACTAAACCTAAAGTAAGGCATCGGACCAGATTTGTTGGATAACATCCAACAATCCAAGCTTCCAAATCTGGACACTTCTCGGCCTTTGAGCCTCAGATTGGGCAGGGTTCTGAATTTTCCGCCCGCCCACCCAAACATAAGCGATCTATCTCAAATACGGCAAGAGCCCGAAGAAACAGTACATCATTACTAGGCCAGACTCCTCCTGGTTATGGACAGGATAAAGGACTGCCGTGAGGAAAGTGCAATCTCAATTTTCTGCAACAATTGCACGGACAAGGGAATCATGAACGCCATAAGTCGTCGCGAAGTTACACGCTTCGCCGACCTGGCGGCCATAGTACAAAAATACTGTGCGATGGAGAGTGCCTAGAAAACCGAAACCAGGTTTTGGGACAATCCGGCCCTGAACATAACCCTAGTTCGAAATAAAAGGGTGCGTCATACTCAAGCACCTGGGTCAAAAACCAAAAAGCAAAAAACCCCTAAAGGGCACGGAACCGTATTGGAGGGATGGCTCAACGGACCCTGTAAAATCCATAGTACAGAGGGAGCCACTCCAACACATAGCCTTCGAGCATGTTGGATACTACGGCAGGTGGCCAAAAGTGGCGAAGGTTTTCTAGCCCCGGGTAACCAGCCCAACAGTACCAGTACGGCATTAACAGTCTTCGAGACTTTCGCATCAAATAATATGTGGAAACGAACAATCCGCAGCCTCGCTGAAGTCTACCAAGTAGCAACAACAAATCCATGGAGCGACACGGCTATCACCTTCAATGCCAGCGACAAACCTAAATTCCGAACAGCCCGAGAACCAGCCGCATTGGTCCTCAGTCCGATAGTGGACGGCTTTCGTCTTACCAAGGTACTCATGGATGGCGGCAGCGGATTAAACCTCATCTATGAGGAAACCCTCCAAAAACTGGAAATAGACTGGAGCTGCATTGAGCGAAGCAGCACAACCTTTAGAGGAATAATCCCTAGTCGGGAAGTACGCTGCACAGGAAAAATCACACTAGATGTAGTGTTCGGCTCACCGGACAATTACAGGTCCGAGGAGGTCACGTTCCAAGTGGCCCCGTTCGGCAGCGGATATCACGCCTTGTTAGGGCAAGAGGCATTCATAATTTTCCAAGCTATACCCCATTACGGGTACATGAAGCTTAAAATGTCTGGGCCCAATGGAATCATCACTCTTGTCAGTGATCCAGATATAGCACTCCGCGCTGAAAATAAGACAGCCGCACTAGCCCTAGGGGCACTATCTGAAGCCCTAGCAGCAGAGGAACTCACTGCGCTGCGCTCCACGGTGAATAGGGACGAAGTGATACTCGATAAGAGATCTAAGTCCACCTCTTTTAAACCAGCAGACGAAATAGTCAAATTCTAGGTCCATCCAACGGACCCCACAAAGACGGCCTCCATTGGGGCACAATTAAACCCTGATGTAGAAGCCGCACTATGAGAATTCCTTCGGGAAAATTGGGACATTTTTGCCTGGCACCCTTCAGATATGCCAGGAATCCCACGCAGGCTGGCAGAGCACAGCCTAAATATCGTAAAGGGATTCAAGCCAGTCAAACAGGCTCTTCGGCGATTTTCCGAACCCAAAAGACAGGCAATGGGAGAGGAGCTAGCCAAACTCTTAGAAGCCGGATTCATCAGAGATATAAAACATCCGGACTGGCTAGCAAACCTGGTAATGGTACCAAAAAAGGACAAATCCTGGCGCCTTTGTGTCGATTTCAAAGACCTTAACAAGGCCTGTCCAAAGGATCCTTTCCCCCTCCCCCGCATCGACCAAATTATCGATGCTACCGCAGGGCACGATTCATTGTGCTTCCTCGACGCATACTCCGGATACCATCAAATCAAGATGGTGGAAACAGACCAGGCCACAACGGCATTCATTACTCCATACGGACCATTCTGCTTCAACACAATGCCCTTTGGACTCAAAAACGCCGGCGCAACATATCAGCGCATGATTCAGACATGTCTGGCTACCCAGATAGGCAAAACAGTGGAGGCATACATAGAGGATGTGGTCGTTAAAACCAAACACGTCGAAACTCTAGTAGACGATTTGAGGCTTACATTTGACAACCTCCGAGCATATGACATTAAGCTCAACCCGGAAAAATGTGTTTTCGGCGTACC
Organism: Triticum dicoccoides; assembly: GCF_002162155.2. Classification (NCBI taxonomy): domain Eukaryota; kingdom Viridiplantae; phylum Streptophyta; class Magnoliopsida; order Poales; family Poaceae; genus Triticum; species Triticum dicoccoides. The sequence continues at coordinate 378,716,618 of NC_041389.1, read as the reverse complement.
AGCCGGAAAGCTCTTGGGCTTCATTGTATCCGGTAGAGGAATTGAAGCAAACCCAGCCAAGATCCGAGCTCTGTCACAATTGGATATCCCAAAAGACCTCAAACAAATACAAAAACTAACTGGATGCATGGCGGCTCTAAGCCGCTTCATCTCTCGTTTGGGAGAAAAGGCACTGCCCCTCTATCGCCTCCTCCGGCGCACCGAACACTTCGAATGGACGGATGCTGCCACGGCCGGACTCTAAGAAATTAAGGCCATATTGGCAACAAATCCGGTCCTGGCCGCGCCCAACCTGGGCGAACCGATGTTATTATATATCACAGCAACACATCAAGTTGTCAGCGCGGTACTCGTCGTCGAACGAGAAACAGAAGGGCACAAATTCCCTCTTCAAAAACCAGTGTACTACGTATCCACTGTCTTAACTCCATGCAAGTCCCGGTACCCACATTATCAAAAGATAGCATACGCGGTGTTCATGGCATCCCGGAAGCTGCGACACTACTTTCAAGAGTGTTCCATAACAGTGGCCTCCGAAGTACCTCTCAACGACATTATAAACAACCGCGACGCGACGGGCAGGATTGCAAAATGGGCCATTGAGCTCTTACCATTTGACATAACCTACAAACCACGGCGAGCTATAAAGTCGCAAGTTTTGGCTGACTTCATCGTCGAATGGACCGAAGCTGAACTCCCTAAAGAGTACGGCGCATACTCCAATTGGATCATGCATTTCGACGGCTCCAAAATGTTGGCCGGCTTGGGGGCTGGCGTCGTCTTGACGTCCCCAACCGGAGACACAGTCCAATACGTACTTCAAATAATGTAGACGGACTCCAACAATGCAGCCGAATACGAGGCCCTTCTACATGGTCTCCGGATGGCAATCTCCATGGGTATTCAACTCCTAGAGGTGCGCGGGGATTCAAACCTCGTAATATCCCAAGTAAATGGAGACTTTGACGCCAAGGATCCGAAAATGGCAGCCTACCGTAACGTCGTCCTAAAAATGTCAGCTCGGTTCGAAGGACTCGAATTCCACCATGTAGCCCGGGATAATAACCAGGCAGCAGATGTGTTGGCACGCATCGGCGCAAAACGCGACGCCGTCCCTCCAAACATCTTCCTGGAGCAGCTCTTTAAGCCATCCGTATTATGGGAAGAGGAGTCCGAAAATAACAACCCGGAACCAACTGCACCACCCAACACGGAACATTCTGACACAATCGGTGGCTCAGCCAATGAAATAACACCTTCAGCCCACGAAATAATGGCAGTAATTGCCCCGTGGACGGAACCATTCCTAGCCTACTTAATTAGGCAGGAACTTCTCGAAGACCAAAATGAGGCCCGCTGCATAGTTCGGCGATCTAAAGCCTACAAGGTCCATGAGGGAGAACTTTATAAGAAAAGCACAACCGGAGTCCTTCAAAGGTGTATCTCCGAAGAGGAAGGGCGAAATATCCTGGCTGAAATTCATGCCGGACTCGGCGGGCACCACACTGCAGCCCGGGCCCTTGTAGGCAAGGCCTTCCGTACAGGATTTTATTGGCCGACAGCCCGGGCAGATGCTCAGGACTTAGTCCAACGATGCATCGGTTGCCAGCTCTTTGCTAATCAAAGCAACATGCCACCCACCGCCCTCAAAACTATACCCATCACTTGGCCGTTTGCGGTCTGGGGGCTTGACATGGTTGGACCCCTTAAAGGGGGAACCCATAAGCAAAAATACTTATTGGTCATGGTGGACAAATTCACCAAATGGATAGAGGCCAAGCCGGTTAAAACGGCAGAATCTGGACCTGTGATAGACTTCATATCCGGGGTAGTACACCGTTTTGGCGTCCCCCACAGCATCATTACTGATAATGGCACGAATTTCATGGCCGACGAGGTTAAACTCTCGTGCAAAAACATGGGCATCAAGCTCGACTACGCTTCAGTCTATCACCCTCAAACTAACGGTCAAGTCGAACGAGCAAATGGTCTAATCATGAGCGGCATTAAACCCAGATTAGTGCGGTCCCTCACGGAATCTAACACGCATTGGGTAGAGGATCTCAACTCCATACTCTGGGGGCTGCAGACCACGCCAAACCGCACTACCGGATTCACACCATTTTTTATGGTATACGGAGCAGAGGCAGTTTTTCCCTGCGATATAATTCATGACTCACCTCGCGTGCGCATGTACGAAGAAAGAGAAGCCGAGTTGGATCGGCAGGACAGTTTGGACGCCTTAGAGGAGGAGCGCGACGTGGCAAAATCCCGTTCTGCATTCTATCAGCAGCAGGCTCGAAGATATCAAAGCAGAGAAGTACGGGCCAAAACTTACAATGTTGGCAAGCTAGTTCTACGCCTGCCGGACAAGAAAAAGGACAAACTTAAGCCCAAATGGGAAGGTCCCTTCATCGACCAAGTCCTTACCGGCGGTGCATACCGTCTACACAACGCATCTGACAACCGACTCGAGCCGAACCCATGGAATGCAGCCCGTCTCCGAAGATTCTACGCCTAGCGCCGGACTCAGAGTTCGTCTCCTTCCTCCGTCCACCTTTCATATTTTTTTCGATGTCTTTTGTTTCCCTCCTTTTTCCTCCCTCTTTCAGTAAAATCCTTCGCGGGCTGATCTTTGCATTGTTCGCACACACTTGATGTGCTACTCGCACTCGTTATACCTGGGGGCTTCTTTAACAAAAGCTTATTTATACGGGCTTCATGCCCAACACATGTGTCATACTTCCGCATGTACCTTTTACTCACCATTATATGCATCGATATGACTTAAGTTTTGGCCAAGCTGGGTTGTCTGGCTCCTGTGCTTACCCCTACGTTCCCGATTGTTCGGCTAGGAGGTAAAGGGAGCACCTCTGTGATTGTTACTGTCGGGTCAGCCGGATGTGTACCTCAGAGTGGGTGAAGCCGAAGGCTAGCGTTCTTAAGTGAATATTCGATCGGTGACTTGAAAGATGATTTATTACTTATTTATTTATCTGCCCCCAGATGCTTTTTCTGCTCTTTTCACAGTCCGGACATGCACTTTAGGGCATGCCTCCCAGGGAAATGAACCCCTAACGGAACTATTCTCCCTGGAAGATGTTTCTTACTAACCATGTAATATAACATAGCTAGTTGGGCACTTGTCTGATAAAGCACTTACGACCCCTACGCCTGGTCTCCATGCATGCCCCGGTTTTTGTATAACCGTGATGGTATTCGGACACACTCCGGACTGTTGGGTCCCGAGGTTGAAGCGAAAAGATCCGCAAAGACAAACGATCTACAATCCGGCTAGAACGCATTTTACATGTCATTTTAAATTACATCGTCAAACTGACTGATTGTACTCCTCTTCAATCCCATCTAACAGGCTGTCTAGTTTACAGTCCCATTGGGAATATTTCGCGGCCAACTCTACTTGGCCGTACATCAGGCTCACAGGGATCTCCTTCCCATCGGGCCCCATAGGTCCGACCTTGGCCATGTGGTTTGGATCAGCCTTCATGTACCGCGTCTTCACCATGGCCCAGGCCTCCCTGGCGCCTTGACGGCAGGCCGATATCTTCCACAGACGGAAGCGCTGCCGTACTCCCCGAAGCTTCTCAGCAAGCCCTCCAAGACCCTCGGGTAGGGAGCCGGACGGCCATAAGGCCTGAACGACGCCGCTCATCGCCTGCCGGACATGTTCGTGCAGTTGCAGCAGCTCGGGAAGAAGGTCACCCGTGGAACCAGGCATTTCCTCCGCCGGACGACCCGTGAGCACACCTACAGACACATTTCTGTCAATCGACTTCCTCGTCGGACTCTTCTTTTCAAAAGAGTTTGCTCAAGCACTTACTGTAAATGCCGCGACGAAGCCGCCGATTCTCCTTTACGGAGTTAGACAGCTGGACCCGAACATCTTTTAGTTCTTCGCCCAGCTGGGTGTTGGCATCTTGGAGTTTGTTCCTCTCCTGCTGCACCCTCATAAGCACCTTCTCGCCGGCCTTCAGCTGGCGCAGCAGATGTTGCTTGTCCGGATCTAGTCCGGCACCCTCTGCAATATTATTGTCAGACTAAACGCACATGCCGCACTTCATAAACTACTTATCTTTTCGAAATATGTATTACCAGAGGGGGTCTCTGTGGCTACCCCGGCGGCGGCTAGTGCGGCCTCAAGTTGGGCCTTGCATTCTTCAAGCTCCTGGGACAGACGGGTATTCTTCTCCGTAAGATCCTGCATAACAAATGATCCTTAAATCAGTTAGTTTAACTATTTTAAGTCTCGGGGGCTACTGGCATATATAACTATTAAAATTCCTCACCCGTATGTCTTTCACATACTGCTCCGTGGCTCTGGTTAAACCATCTTGAGCAGCACGGAGGTGCGCGTCTCCCGCATTAAAGGCATTCAACGCCTCTGGGGAGAAACACGCGTCACGAAGAACTATCCGGCGGCGCCTGTGATTCATGGCGCTCTCCACCTCAGACCTGGTGGCGGACAGCCTGTCGGCATCCTCTGTTGGAGGAGCATCCGGCTCGCGCCTTGTGCTTGCCTCCCCCTCTGGACCAGGTGTTGGAGCCTGGCTGGCGGAGGCTTGGTTGGCAACCTCCCCGGGCACAGTCCGGCGAGCGCTCTTTCTCCTGGAAGAATCATGAGCATTAATATACCTCCCAGGAGTCTTTCCCTTAAAGACAATGGTGCGCCATACCTTTGTGGCGACGTTTCGATTCGCGCCGTACTCCTCTTCCGCCTGTTGGGCCGCACTGACCCTGGTTGGTCAGTTGCCGCGGGCTCGGCTTCCCGCCGTAAAGGCACCTCCTGTGAAGCACCGTTGGTATACGGTGGTCAGAAATAAGCATTAAAAAAGTAATGGTGTCAGGACTTCGGTCGTACTCACCTGGGAAGCCGGAGATAAACCGGGGTAGTCAACCGTAATGGCGACTAGAGCATTGTCTATGCTGATTTGGTGGAACACCCCGTCAATCAGTTCCACCTTTATGTCTGGATCCTCTCCGGAGGCCGGATCAAGGGATCTTCCCGGATCCTCGGGTTGTGGAGTCGGGCTTTGTATGCCCTCCACATCCCGGCGCAGTTCCTGCGTCGAAATCATAAAGTAAGACACTTAACTTTGAAAGCACGGATCGGATATATAAACGTCCGCTTACCCAGCTCCAAGGGTTATTCATGGAGAATCCATTCAATGGACTCGTGCGGAGTAAGTCCTCCTTCTCCCCCTTGTACAAGCCGGACAGGATCTTCACCAGATCGGCGGTCGATCCCGGCCCCTTGCGACCATGACGGGTGGCGTCATTCTCCCCGTTGAAATCCCACATGGGGTGGCCCCTATATTGGAGCGGCTGCACCCCTCGCATAATGCATGTGGCCATGACTCCAATCATGGTCAATCCGGAATGGGCCAGTAACCTTATCTGGCCCATCAGATATTGGACGCTCCTATCATCTTCCCGTTGAGGGCTCCGCGAGCGCCAACTCAGGCGTTTCTTCAGAGGAGCGTTGCTAAACTCCGGGAGGCCGATCCGAACTGGATCCGGCAGCGGGGCGTCTTCCATATAGAACCACTCCGAAGGCCAGTCTTCGGACGCCTTCTTCGGGGTTCTGGATAGATATCCGGTCCCGGCGATGCGCCATATTTCGGCTCCGCCCACTTGATATATCGACCCCTCGTGAGAACGGGGTACAAGGCAAAACAATCTCTTCCACAGCGCAAAATGGGGCTTGATGCCCAAGAACAGCTCGCAAAGAGCTACAAAGCCCACGATGTGCAAGATGGAGGCAGGTGTGAGGTGGTGAAGTTGGAGTCCATAGAACTCCAGAAGCCCCCGGAGAAACGGATGTATGGGAAATCCGAGTCCCCTTATTAGGTAGGGGACGAAGCATACCCGCTCTCCTTTGGAGGGGTTGGGGACGCTCTCCGCCTACTTCCCACCCTTGTAGGTGGCCAGTCCGGCTCGAACCGGAACCATAAAGGCTGGGGGAAGGTATCCCTCTGCTTGGAGCATCACTAACTCGCTATGTGGGACTGAACATCTCCTCCAATCTCCTGGCTGAGGACTGGGAGCGCGAGAGGAGGAGCCGCGTCGACTGACCATGTTGGAATGGATTTTTGTCAGATGCGCTTCGATGAGTACATGCGGAAGGAGGATGGTGTGATTCGGATCTGGGTCCTCGCCTCTCTTATAGGCAGCTTATTCGCGCAGCTAGGGGGTAAAACGTAAAAATACCCTGGCTTTTCGCATTCATACGACACGTGGAAGAGGGCCATTATTGGACGTAGAAGCCAAGGAGCGCAACATTTATAAGGAAACCGGACACTATTCGGCAAACACATGGAATATGGAGGAGAACCCGCCTTGCAAACGCCGAAGACAATATATGCGCCGGACTCGTCGTCATTGAAGCCTGGTTCGGGGGCTACTGAGGGAGTCCTGGACTAGGGGGTGTCCGGATAGCCGAACTATCATCATCGGTCGGACTCTAAGACTATGAAGATACAAGATTGAAGACTTTGTCCCGTGTCCGGATGGGACTTTCCTTGGCGTGGAAGGCAAGCTTGGTGATGCGGATATGTAGATCTCCTACCATTGTAACCGACTCTGTGTAACCCTAGCCCTCTCCGGTGTCTATATAAACCGGATGGTTTTAGTCCGTAGGACGAACAACAATCATACCATAGGCTAGCTTCTAGGGTTTAGCCTCCTTGATCTCGTGGTAGATCTACTCTTGTAATACCCACATCATCAATATCAATCAAGCAGGACGTAGGGTTTTACCTCCATCAAGAGGGCCCGAACCTGGGTAAAACATCGTGTCCCTTGTCTCCTGTTACCATCCACCTAGACGCACGGTTCGGGACCCCCTACCCGAGATCCACCGGTTTTGACACCGACACCTCTCCTATGGTATCTCCCAAGGGCTTCCTTCCTGACGATGCAGGAGCCGGCAATCCTCAGGAGACGTTGTATAGCTGCAGAGTTTCTAGAAGACCTCATGAGGTGTCTCGTCCTACCTCGCGTGAGCCCCCGAGCGTGGGTTGGCCGCGGCTGGTGCACTGCATCACGATGCCCGGAGGCACGGACTTAAGAGGGTGCGCATGCCCATGAGCTTATTTGAGAGCGCCTCGCAAGGATAAAGGACGCCGAAGCTCTAGGGCAGCAAGGCTTCGGTGAGGTGTGGTTGCGAGCGAGCACAGGTGTACACACCTACCTAGCCCCCGCAAGCGGGACGTGCGAGGAGGAGCGACAGGCAACTGCCACTCTTCCTGGGACAAATTTTGAAAGGTGAGCGAACAAGAGAGGAAATTCCAACTCTGGCGAACGAAGGACGCGAAAACTCCAAATCTCATTCAACAAGTTGAAAACCAGCTACAGAAAGCAAGCAAAAGAACAGTTGTGTCCGGCACCTAAACTAGTCTTCTTGTCTTCCCACTAGCGCGAAGCATGGGGCCTCCACTAGGACGTGGGTGGGAGCCCCTGTGAGGCCTAGGGCGACCTCAGGAGACTTCGGGGAGTGTGCAGCCCCAACTCATTATTACGTGAGAGTGTCACGAGCGGAGACCTTCAAAGGCATGGGGCCTTGATTCATGGGTAGAACTTCCGGAGGTGCTGGATGTTCCAGGCATTCTGGATGGGGATCCCGTCCTGCGTCTCCAGGCGCGCGGTGCCAGGCCTGGAGACACAGGCGATCCTGAACAGGCCCTCCCACATGGGCGAGAGCTTATGCTTCCCTTCCCTGGAGAGCACCCACCTCAGGACGAGATCACCCACCTCGAGCATCCTGGAACAGACGCTACGACAATGGTACCGCCGCAGCGCCTGCTGGTACCTTGCCGCTCGGAGCGAGGCTTGGCGACAGCGTTCCTCCCCTAGTACGAGGTCCATCCCCCATGAGGCATCCTGGCGTGCCTCGTCAAAAGCCAAGACCCGCGGGAGCGATGCCTGACCTTGTGAGGGAGAACCGCCTTAGCTCCATATACGCGGAAGAATGGAGTCTCGCTCGTTGGCTTGGTCGCGGTAGTGCGGATGGACCACAACACGGGCTGGAGCTCATCGACCCAGCCCCTGTCATAGGCCACGAGCTTCTTCTTGAAGGTTCTTGTCTTGAGGCCTCTCAGGACCTCTGCATTGGCGTGCTCGGCCTTGCCATTGCTCCTGGGGTGTGCCACCGAGGTATAGCATATCTGCGTTCTAAGGTTAGCACAATATGTTTTGAAAAGGTTGTTGGTGAACTGCGATCCGTTGTCGGTGATGATGCGGTTAGGAACCCCAAAACGGCTCATGGGGCCCTTGATGAACTTGACGGTCGAGCCGGCCGGGATGGTGCGGACGGCCTCCACCTCCATCCACTTGGTGAACTTGTCGATGGCGACGTAGAGGTAGCGGTAGCCCCCGGGCGCTAGAGGGAACGGGCCCAGGATGTCCAGCCCCCAGACCGCAAACGGCCATGAGAGCGGAATGGTCTGGAGGCCCTGAGCAGGCTGGTGGATCTTCTTGGCATGGAACTGACAGGCGTCACAAGATCTTACCAGCTCAGTGGCATCATTGAGCATTGTAGGCCAGTAGAACCTGCTGCGGAATGCCTGGCCCACAAGTATGCGCGATGAGGACTGATGCCTGCAGTCCCCGCCATGTATGTTGGCCAGCAGCTCGCGTCCCTGCTCCTTGGAGATGCATCGCATAGAGACATCGTTTGGTCGTTTTCGATAGAGCTCACCGTCCCAGATGCAGTATGTTGTGGCCTGGCGGGCCACGTGTTCGGCGTCTTCCTCCTTCTCCGGCAAGGTTTCCTAGAGCAGGTTCACCTTGAAGTCCTTGTTCCAGCACCCCTCTTGAGGCTCAAGCGCGAGGAGCAGGAGGGCTCCCAAGGTCGGGCCGCAAGTTGAGTTGCCTGAGGAGGGTCCTGGTGGTAGCTCCTCCTGAGGCGACGTTGGTCCCATGGCGGGAGGAGCTGTCGACAGCTTGAAGAGCCGTTCCTCAAAGATGCCAGGCTCCTAAGGCAGGTGCCGAGACGCCCTTTTGGCGATGTCGTCCGCCTCCTTGTTCGTGCTGCATGGCACATGCTGTAATTCCAGGCCCAAGAATCGTTTCTCAATCTTGTGTACCTCCTCAACATATGCCTCCATGTGCTCGTCCTTCGGCTTGTATGCTTTGTTGGAGAAGTTGACGAGGAGCTGGGATTCACCACTGATGGTGAGGCGCCTCACCCCCAAGGCTGCCGCAACCTTGAGGTGCGATCAGGCCTTCATATTTCACGATGTTGTTGGAGACCTTCTCTCCCTGCTGGAAACAGAGCTGCACGGCGTAGTAGAGCTTGTCCTGGGTGGGCGAGATGAGCACGGCTCCAACCCTCGTGCCCTGACGCGCGAACGTTCTGTCAAAGTACATGACCCAACCATCTGGTGCTTCGCTTCCCAACGAGAGGGAACAGTCCTCACCCACTTCTCGGTCGGGAACGTTAGTCCATTCCACCACAAAGTCGGCAAGGGCCACACCCTTGATGATCCTGGTGGTGCTGAACTCCAACTGGAGCACCTGTAGTTCAATGTTCCATTCAGCGACCCTTCCCGCGGCGTTAGGGCTCCGGAGCACCCTCTCCAGGGGGTAGGCTATGACAACCTTGATGGGGTGGCCTTGGAAGTAGTGGCGCAGCTTCTGGGAGGCGACGAGGAGCAAGAGCAAGAGCTTTTGCTTCATGGGATAGCGCGCCCGTGCATTGCGTAGCACCATGCTGACGAAGTACACCGGGTGCTCGACGAGGGTAAAGGCATTAGCGGAGTCCTGTGCCTCTTGAGGCTGAGGGTCCTCAGGAGCCTTGTCATCCATCAAGGCAGCTGTGGCCTCAGGAACTCCGCCCTCGGGAGTGCCGTTATCTGGAGGATTGGCCCAATCCTCAGGAGTGTTGTTGCCGACAGGGCGGCCGAGGCCTCAAGAGCGCCGTCCTGAGATTGTGGCGCCCCAATCGAGCGTGAGGTTCTTCCCCATGAGCCCTTGATTGGGCGCTCCTCCTGAACCGCCATTAGCGCTGCACTGGCGGAGTGAGGCGTGGCGGCCAGGTAGAGCACCAATGGTTCAAGGGGGCGTGGTGCTACCATCACCGGCGGGCTGGTGAGGTACTTCTTGAGGTATTGGAAGGCTGCGTCAGCCTCCGGAGTCCACCTGAACGGGCCTTTCTTTTTCATCAGCTTGAAGAAGGGGAGGGCACACTTCCCTAGTTTGGAGATGAAACGCCCGAGCGAGGTTACCAGCCCGCCAGCTTCTGCATTTCCCTGAGGGTTTGTGGCGGACTCGTCCTTTCTATGTCCTTGACTTTCTTGGGGTTGGCCTCGATCCCTCTGTGCGACACCAAGAAGCCCAGCAGCTTGCCAGACGGGACGCTGAACATACATTTCTCTGGGTTGAGCCACAGGTTTACCGCGCGCAGGCTGGCGAAAGTCTCCTCCAGACCTTCGATAAGAGTTCTCGCCTCCCGAGACTTCACCACTATGTCGTCCACATACGCCTCAGCATTCCTCCCAAGCTGCTGTCCTAGGGCGATGTGCATCAACCGTTGGAAGGTCGCTCCCGCATTGCGCAGCCCGAACGACATGCAGGTGTAGCAGCATACTCCGCACGGGGTCAGGGCGGTCTTCTCAACATCCTGCACCGCCATCTTGATTTGGTGATAGCCCGAGAAGGCGTCCAAGAAGCACAGTAGATCACACTTGGCGGTGGAGTCAACGATCTGGTCAATGTGCGGGAGAGGGAAAGGGTCTTGAGGACAGGCCTTATTGAGGTTGGTGAAATCAACACACATGCGCTCCTTCCCGCCCTTCTAGGGGACAATGACTGGGTTCGAGAGCCAGTCCGGGTGCCACACTTCCCGAATGCCGCAAGTCTCCAGCAGCTTGCGGATCTCCTGGGTGATGAACGACTGCTTCTCTGGAGGTTACCGTCCTGCCTTCTGCTTCACTGGTCGTGCGTTGGGGCACACCTTCAGGTGGTGTTTGATTACTCCTCGTGGAACCCCGACCAGGTCTGCTACCTCCCATGCAAACACATCCTTGTTCACACGTAGGAAGATGATCAATGCCTCCTCTTGGTCTGGAGGGAGGCCTGCGCCTATGGTGAAGGTGGAGCCCGATGCCCTGTCTTACGTTGACTGGCACATGCTTCGTCTCGGCCTGATCTTGAGAGAAAAACTGCTTCTTCTTGGCTGGTGTAGCCCCCGGGGCTTCTGGGGCTCCCACCTTGCTTTGCTGCACGGCCACCGCGGCTCTGAAAGCGTGCTTGAGGGCCAAGAGCACATCCTTGGAGTCCCCCGTCACGGTGAGGATGCCACTGCTTCCCGGCATCTTCATGAGACTGTAGCCCATGTGGGTTGCCGCCATGAATTTGGCCAAGGCCGGGTACCCGAGGATGGCATTGTACGGTAGTCCAATGCGGGCGATGTCGAAGTCGATGAGCTCGGTGTGGTAGTTGTCGCGGGTGCCAAAGGTCACAGGGATACGGATCTGCCCTAGGGGGCAGGTGGAGCCGTCGACGACTCCAGAGAAGGGCTTGGTGGGACGGAGCCGGCCATGGGGCACATGAAGCAGGCTGAATGCTTCCACAGAGAGGACACTGAGGCCAGCACTGCCATCAATGAGGGTCCTGGTGACTGCTACGTTGTAGATGGTGGGAGTGCAGAGCATTGGGAGCACATCAGCATCGGCCGTGGTCGCAGGGTGGTCCCTGGAGTCAAAGGTGAGGTCGGCCTTGGGCGCCACCCATCCTGGTGCGCTCCTTGCTATACGTGGGTGGCGCCTGCCTGGCAAAAGAACTGCTTGACGTGGCGGTCCGAGGGCGGCGCCTGTGTGCCGCCGAGGAGTACCGCAACGACGTGGGGTGCCGGCGCCACGAAGCGCGCGATGAAGAGGCCGCGCAGCTTGCTACGTCTTGAGCTTGCGTTGGTTTTCCTTGAAGAGCAACAAAGTAGCATAAGTATTTCCCTCAGTTTTTGAGAACCAAGGTATCAATCAAGTAGGATGCTCCTCAAAAGTCCCACGCACCTACACAAACAAACAAAGTACTCGAAACCAACGCAATAAAGGGGTTGTCAATCCCTTCAGGGCCACTTGCGAAAGTGAGATCTGATAGAGATAATATGATAAGATAAATGTATTTTTGGTATTTTATAATATAGATGCAAAAAGTAAAGATGCAAATAAAAGTAGATTGAAATCTTATAAGATAAAAGATAGACCTGGGGGCCATAGGTTTCACTAGTGGCTTCTCTCAAGATAGCATAAGTATTACGGTGGGTGAACAAATTACTGTCGAGCAATTGATAGAAAGGCGAATAATTATGAGATTATCTAGGCATGATCATGTATATAGGCATCACGTCCGTGACAAGTAGATCGACTCCTGCCTGCATCTACTACTATTACTCCACACATCGAACGCTATCCAGCATGCATCTAGAGTATTAAGTTCATAAGAACAGAGTAACACATTAAGAAATATGACATGATGTAGAGGAATAAACTCAAGAAATATGATATAAACCCCATCTTTTTATCCTCGATGGCAACAATACAATACGTGGCTTGCAACCCTTTCTGTCACTGGGTAAGGACACTACAAGATTGAACCCAAAGCTAAGCGCTTCTCCCATGGCAAGAAAGATCAATCTAGTAGGCCAAACCAAACCGATAATTCGAAGAGACTTGCAAAGATAACTCAATCATACATAAAAGAATTCAGAGAAGATTCAAATATTTCTCATAGATAAACTTGATCATAAACCCACAATTCACCGGATCTCGACAAATACACCGCAAAAAGAGTTTATGTCGAATAGATCTCCACAAGAGAGGGGGAGAACATTGTATTGAAATCCAAAAAGAGAGAAGAAGCCCTAGCTAATAACTATGGACCCGAAGGTCTGTGGTAAACTACTCACAACTCATCGGAGGGGCTATGGTGTTGATGTAGAAGCCCTCCATGGTTGATTCCCCCTTCGGGTAGATGGGATCTCGCGGATACAGAAGGTTATGGCGGTGGAAATTGTTTTTCATTGGCTCCCTGGATGTTTTTGGGGTACGTGGGTATATATAGGAGGAAGAAGTACGTCGGTGGCCGCTCGAGGGGCCCAGGGGACAGGGGCGCGCCCAGGAGGGGTGGGTGCGCCCTCCTATCTCTTGGCCGCCTCGATTGCTTCTTGACTTGCACTCCAAGTCCTCTGGATCACATTCGTTCCAAAAATCACGCTCCCAAAGGTTTCATTCCGTTTGGACTCCGTTTGATATTCCTTTTCTTCGAAATACTGAAATAGGCAAAAAATAGCAATACAGGCTGGGCCTCCGGTTTAGTAGGTTAGTCCCAAAAATGATATAAATGTGTAAAATAAAGCCCATAAACATCCAAAAGGGGTAATATAATAGCATGGAACAATCAAAAATTATAGATACATTGGAGACGTATCAAGCATCCCCAACCTTAATTCCTCCTCGTCCTCAAGTAGGTAATGGTAAAAATAGAATTTTTCAAGTGGAATGCTACCTACCATAATTCTCAATGTAATTTTCTTTATTGTGGCATGAATGTTCAGATCCAAATGATTCAAAATAAAAGTTCATATTGACAAAACAAATAGTAATACTTCAAGCATACTAATCAAAGCAATCATGTCTTCTCAAAATAACATGGCTAAAGAAAGTTCATCCCTACAAAATCATATAGTTAGGCTATGCTTCATTTTCGTCACACAAAGATGTTCCCAAATTCTACACCCCCGATGAGAAGCCAAGCAATTGTTTCGTACTTAAATAATCTCAAAAAATTTCAACCTTCACGTAATACATGAGTGTGAGCCATGGATATAGCACTATGGGTGGACTAGAATATGATGATGGGGATTGTGTGGAGAAGACAAAAAAGGAGAAAGTCTCACATTGACGAGGATAATCAACGGGCTATGGAGATGCCCATCAATTGATGTCAACATGAGGAGTAGGGATTGCCATGCAACGGATGCACTAGAGCTATAAATGAATGTTCAACAAAAGAAAACTAGTGGGTGTGCATCCAACTTGCTTGCTCACGAAGACCTAGGGCATTTGAGGAAGCCCATCGTAGGAATATACAAGCCAAGTTCTATAATGAAAAATTCCCACTAGTATATGAAAGTGGCAACATATGAGACTCACTATATGAAAAACATGGTGCTACTTTGAAGCACAAAATATGAGACTCACTATATGAATGGCATGGTGCTACTTCGAGGCACAAGTGTGGAAAAAGAGATAGTAACATTGCCCCCTTTTTATTTTTTTTATTCTTTTTCTTTTTCTTTTTTTCTTTTTTTTCTTTTTTTTCTTTTTCTTTTTTTCCCTTTTTTTCTTTTTCTTTTTTTTTCTTTGGCCTTTCTTTTTTTGTTTTGGGATAATGCTCTAATAATGATGATCATCACACTTTTATTGATTACAACACATGAATTACAACTCGAAACTAGAACAAGATATGACTCTATATGAATGCCTCCGGCGGTGTACCGGGATGGTGCAATGAATCAAGAGTGACATGTATGAAAAATTATGCATGGTGGCTTTGCCACAAATACGATGTCAACTACATGATCATGCAATGGCAATATGACAAAAGTAATGTATGTCATGATGATGACGAACGGAACGGTGGAAAGTTGCATGGCAATATATCTCGGAATGGCTATGGAAATGCCATAATAGGTAGGTATGGTGGCTGTTTTGAGGAAGATATAAGGAGGTTTATGTGTGATAGAGCGTATCATATCACGGGGTTTGGATGCACCGGCGAAGTTTGCACCAACTCTCAATGTGAGAAAGGGCAATGCACGGCACCGAAGAGTCTAGCAATGGTGGAAATGTAAAAGTGCGTATAATCCATGGACTCAACATTAGTCAAAAGAACTCATATACTTATTGCAAAAATTTATAAGTCATCAAAAATCAAACACTACGCGCATGCTCCTAGAGGGATAGATTGGTAGGAAAAGACCATCGCTCGTCCCCGACCGCCACTCATAAGGATGCACAAGCCAGGTACACTTCATGTTTCAAATTTGTTACACAACTTTAACCATACGTGCATGCTACGGGACTTGTTAACTTAAACACAAGCATTCTTTAAATTCATAATCACCCAACTAGCATGACTTTAATATCACTACCTCCATATCTCAAAACAATTATCAAGTATCAAATTGATCATAGCATCCAATTCACTTCCTATGATAGTTTTTATTATACCCAACTTGGATGCCTACCATTCTAGGACCAATTTTACAACCATAGCAAATACCATGCTGTTCTAAAAGACTCTCAAAATAATATAAGTGAAGCATGAGAGACTAGTAATTTCTACAAAATTAAGCCACCGCCATGCTCTAAAAGATATAAGTGAAGCACTAGAGCAAAAACTATTTAGCTCAAAAGATATAAGTGAAGCACATAGAGTATTCTAATAAATTTCTAATCAAGTAGGCTTCTCACAAAAGGTGTGTACAGCAAGGATGATTGTGTAAAACTAAAAAGCAAATACTAATATAATACACGACGCTCCAAGCAAAACACATATCATGTGGCGAATAAAAATATAGCTCCAAGTAAAGTTACCAATGAACGAAGACGAAAGAGGGGATGCCTTCCCGGGGCATCCCCAAGCTTAGGATTTTGGCTATTCTTGAATATCTTGGGGTTCCTTGGGCATCTCCAAGCTTAGGATTTTGCCACTCCTTAATCCATAGTCCATCAAATATTTACCCAAAACTTGAAAACTTCACAACACAAAACTCAACAGGAAATCTCATAAGCTCCATTAGTGAAAGAAAACAGAACCACCACATAAGGTACTGTAATGAACTCATTCTTTATTTATTTTGGTGTTAAACCTAATGTATTCCAAGTTATCTATGGTTCATACCACTTAATACTAGCCATAGATGCATCAAAATAAGCAAACAACACACGAAAAACAGAATCTGTCAAAAACATAATAGTCTGTAGAAATTTGTAACTAACGGAAACTTATGGAACTCTAAAAATCCTAAACAAATAGGAAGTCCTGGTAAATGTGTCTATTGATCATCAGCAAAAAGAATCAACGCAAAAGCACGTTTCTATGATTTAACAAAACTACTTTCGTGCTCGAAAAGTTTCTGTTTTCAGCAGAATCAAATCAACTATCACCATAGGTTATCCTATAGGTTCTACTTGGCACAAACACTACTTAAAACATAAAAACACATCTAAACAGAAGGTAGATGCAAAATTTATTACTAAACAGAAACAAAAACAAAAAGCACAAATAAAATTGGGTTGCCTCCCAACTAGCGCTATCGTTTAACGCCCCTAGCTAAGCATAAAAGCGAAGATAGATCTAAGTGGTGCCATCTTTGGCACTAAATACATAAGTAGCCCGCATGATAGATTCATAAGGTAATTTGACTTTCTTTCTTGGAAAGTGCTCCATGCCTTTCCCTAATGGAAATTGGAATCTAATATTCCCTTCCTTCATATCAATAATCGCGCCAATCGTTCTAAGGAAAGGTCTACCAAGAATAATATGGCAAGAAAGATTGTAATCTATATCAAGAATGATAAAATCTACGGGCACCAAATTTCTATTTGCAACAATGAGAACATCATTGATCCTTCCCATTAGCTTTTTAATGGTGGAATCCACAATGTGCAAATTTAGAGAGCAATCATCAAGATCATGGAAACCTAGAATATCACATAAAGTTTTTGGAATCGTGGAAACACTAGCACCCAAATCACACAAAGCAAAACACTCATGATCTTTAATTTTAATCTTTATAGAAGGTTCCCACTCATCATTAAGTTTTCTAGGTATAGAAACTTCCAAATTAAGTTTTTCATCATAAGATTGCATTAAGGCATCAACAATATGTTTGGTAAAAGCTTTATTTTGACTATAAGCATGAGGAGAATCAACAACGGATTGCAACAAGGAAATACAACCTTCTAAATAACAATTATCATAATCAAATTCCTTGAAATCCGAGATAGTGGGTTCAATGCTATTTAAAGTCATGACCTCTCCAATCCCACTTTTACCAAATTTAGCATCAAGATCTAAAAACTCCGAATTATTGGGACGCCAAGTTGACTCATCTCCAGTCCCATTATTGTCAAGATTCATATTGCAAAACAAAGATCTAATAGGAGACACATCAATAACTTTAAGATCTTCATCATTATTTTCATCTAACTTTTATGGTTTGGCAGCCATCTTATTGACTAAGGTAGCCTTCTCAAGCCGGGTAATTTGAGAGTTCACACCATAAAATTCTTTATTCATATCATCAAGCTCCTTATTCATAAACCCCAAAAAACCTTTTTGTTCTTTAAGCTCTTTTCTGAAGAAATTATTATGCTCAAATTGCAAAGTAATAAAGCTTCTAATATTTGATTCAATCTCTTCCAACCTTCTAAGAAGGAGGTCGGTACTCTTCGGCAAAGCCAAAAGGACAAACAGGCACACAAGCAAACAGAAAAAGGGCAAGCGAAAAAGGGAGGAGAAGAGATTGGGAAAGAGATGGCGAATAAAACGGCAAGGGTGAACCGGGGGAGAGGAAAAGGAGAGGCAAATGGCAAATAATGTAAATGCAAGGGAGATCAGTTTGTGATGGGTACTTGGTATGTCTTGACTTGAGCGAAGACCTCCCCAGCAACGACGCCAGAAATCCTTCTTACTACGTCTTGAGCTTGCATTGGTTTTCCTTGAAGTGGAAAGGGTGATGCATCAAAGTAGCATAAGTATTTACCTCAATTTTTGAGAACCAAGGTATCAATCCAGTAGGAGGCTCCTCAAAAGTCCCACGCACCTACACAAACAAACAAAGAACTCGCAACCAACGCAATAAAGGGGTTGTCAATCCCTTCAAAGCCACTTGCGTAAGTGAGATCTGATAGAGATAATATGATAAGATAAATATATTTTTGGTATTTTATAATATAGATGCAAAAAGTAAAGATGCAAATAAAAGTAGATTGAAAGCTTATATGATAAAAGATAGACCCCGGGGCCATAGGTTTCACTAGTGGCTTCTCTCAAGATAGCATAAGTATTACGGTGGGTGAACAAATTACTGTCGAGCAATTGATAGAAAAGCGAATAATTATGAGATTATCTAGGCATGATCATGTATATAGGAATCACGTCCGTGACAAGTAGACCGACTCCTACCTGCATCTACTACTATTACTCCACACATTGACCGCTATCCAGCATGCATCTAGAGTATTAAGTTCATAAGAACAGAGTAATGCATTAAGAAAGATGACATGATGTAGAGGGATAAACTAAAGCAATATGATATAAACCCCATCTTTTTATCCTCGATGGCAACAATACAATACGTGCCTTGCAACCCTTTCTGTCACTGGGTAAGGACACCGCAAGATTTAACCCAAAGCTAAGCACTTCTCCCATGGCAAGAAAGATCAATCTAGTAGGCCAAACCAAACCGATAATTCGAAGAGACTTGCAAAGATAACTCAATCATACATAAAAGAATTCAGAGAAGATTCAAATATTTCTCATAGATAAACTTGATCATAAACCCACAATTCATCGGATCTCGACAATCACACCGCAAAAAGAGTTTACATCGAATAGATCTCCACAAGAGAGGGGGAGAACATTGTATTGAGATACAAAAAGAGAGAAGAAGCCATCTAGCTAATAACTATGGACCCGAAGGTCTATGGTAAATTACTCACAACTCATCGGAGGGGCTATGGTGTTGATTTAGAAGCCCTCCGTGGTCGATTCCCCCTCCGGCGGAGCGCCGGCGAAGGCTCCAAGATGGGATCTCGCGGATACAGAAGGTTACGGCGGTGGAAATTGTTTTTCGTTGGCTCCCTGGATGTTTTCGGGGTACGTGGGTATATATAGGAGGAAGAAGTACGTCGGTGGCCGCTCGAGGGGCCCAGGAGACAGGGGGCGTGCCCAGGAGGGGTGGGCGCACCCTCCTATCTCCTGGCCGCCTCGATTGCTTCTTGACTTGCACTCCAAGTCCTCTGGATCACGTTCGTTCCAAAAAATCACGCTCTCGAAGGTTTCATTCTGTTTGGACTCTGTTTGATATTCTTTTTCTTTGAAATACTGAAATAGGCAAAAAAAACAGCAATACGGGTTGGGCCTCCGGTTAGTAGGTTAGTCCCAAAAATGATATAAATGTGTACAATAAAGCCCATAAACATCCAAAAGGGGTAATATAATAGCATGGAACAATCAGAAATTATAGATACGTTGGAGACGTATCACAGCTCCTCCCAATAGACCACTGAAGACTCTGGCAAGCGCAAAAGCCAGGCACGCGGTGCGCCCGCGAGGGCCATGGGAAGCCAATTTGCCATGACCTTGTCATCGCCACCGGCCTCCAGAACAGCCCCCTCATACGCCTAGAGAAACCCTGTTGGGTCTACCACGCCGTCGTATCGAGGCCGCAGCTCCAGCCTGAACTTGGGCGGCCACTACACCCGCCGCAAGGCGGGGGTGAAAGCTCGGAGACCCACGGTGCCTCCTTAAGCACCCGTCGGCCTGGTCGACAGAGCAGTGCTACGTCTTGAGCTTGCGTTGGTTTTCCTTGAAGAGGAAAGGGTGATGCAACAATAGTAGTGTAAGTATTTCCCTTAGTTTTTGAGAACGAAGGTATCAATCCAGTAGGAGGCTCCTCAAAAGTCCCACGCACCTACACAAACAAACAAAGAACTCGCACCCAATGCAATAAAGGGGTTGTCAATCCCTTCATGGCCACTTGCGAAAGTGAGATCTGATAGAGATAGTATGATAAGATAAATATATTTTTGGTATTTTATAATATAGATGCAAAAGGTAAAGATGCAAATAAAAGTAGATTGAAAGCTTATAAGATAAAAGATAGACCCGGGGGCCATAGGTTTCACTAAAGGCTTCTCTCAAGATAGCATAAGTATTACGGTGGGTGAACAAATTACTGTCGAGCAATTGATAGAAAAGCGAAAAATTATGAGATTATCTAGGCATGATCATGTATATAGGCATCACGTCCGCAACAAGTAGACTGACTCCTGCCTGCATCTACTACTATTACTCCACACATCGACCGACTCCTGCCTGCATCTAGAGTATTAAGTTCATAAAGAACAGAGTAACGCATTAAGCAAGATGACATGATGTAGAGGGATAAACTCAAGCAATATTATATAAACCCCATCTTTTTATCCTCGATGGCAACAATACAATACGTGCCTTGCTGCCCCTGCTGTCACTGGGAAAGGACACCGCAAGATTGAACCCAAAGCTAAGCACTTCTCCCATGGCACGAAAGATCAATCTAGTAGGCCAAAACAAACTGATAATTCGAAGAGACTTGCAAAGATAACTCAATCATACATAAAAGAATTCAGAGAAGATTCAAATATTTCTCATAGATAAACTTGATCATAAACCCACAATTCATCGGATCTCGACAAATACACTGCGAAAAGAGTTTACATCGAATAGATCTCCACAAGAGAGGGGAAGAACATTGTATGGAGATCCAAAAAGAGAGAAGAAGCCATCTAGCGAATAACTATGGACCCGAAGGTCTGTGGTAAACTACTCACAACTCATCGGAGGGGCTATGGTGTTGATGTAGAAGCCCTCCGTGGTTGATTCCCCCTCCGGCGGAGCGCTGGCGAAGGCTCCAAGATGGATCTCGCGGATACAGAAGGTTACGGCGGTGGAAATTGTGTTTCGTTGGCTCTCTGGATGTTTTCGGGGTACGTAGGCTTATATAGGAGGAAGAAGTATGTCAGTGGCCGCCCAAGGGGCCCACGAGACAGGGGGGCGCACCCTGTAGGGGTGGGTGCGCCCTCCTATCTCGTGGCCGCCTCGGCTGCTGATTGGCTTGCACTCCAAGTCCTCTGGATCACGTTCGTTCCAAAAATCACGCTCCCGAAGGTTTCATTCCATTTGGACTCCATTTGCTATTCCTTTTCTTCAAAATACTGAAATAGGCAAAAAACAGCAATACGGGCTGGGCCTCCTGTTAGTAGGTTAGTCCCAAAAATGATATAAATGTGTAAAATAAAGCCCATAAACATCCAAAAGGGGTAATATAATAGCATGGAACAATCAAAATTTATAGATACGTTGGAGACGTATCAAGCATCCCCAAGCTTAATTCCTGCTCGTCCTCGAGTAGGTAAATGATAAAAACAGATTTTTTTATGTGGAAAGCCACCTAGCATAATTCTCAATGTAATTTTCTTTATTGTGGCATGAATGTTCAGATCCAAATGATTCATAATAAAAGTTCATATTGATAAAAGAAATAGTAACACTTCAAGCATACTAATCAAAGTAATCATGTCTTCTCAAAATAACATGGCAAAAGAAAGTTCATCCCTACAAAATCATATAGTCAGGCTATGCTTCATTTTCTTCACACAAAGATGTTCCCAACTTTTATACCCCCGATGACAAGCCAAGCAATTGTTTCATACTTAAATAATCTCAAACTTTTTCAACCTTCATGCAATACATGAGCGTGAGCCATGGATATAGCACTATGGGTGGAATAGAATATGATGATGGGGATTGTGTGGAGAAGACAAAAAAGGAGAAAGTCTCACATTGATGAGGATAATCAATGGGCTATGGAGATGCCCATCAATTGATGTCAACATGAGGAGTAGGGATTGCCATGCAACGTATGCACTAGAGCTATAAATGAATGCTCAACAAAACAAAACTAGTGGGTGTGCATCCAACTTGCTTGCTCACGAAGACCTAGGGCATTTGAGGAAGCCCATCGTAGGAATATACAAGCCAAGTTCTATAATGAAAAATTCCCACTAGTATGAAAAAGACAACCTATGAGACTCACTATATGAAAAACATGGTGCTACTTTGAAGCACAATATATGAGACTCACTACATGAAGAACAAGGTGCTACTTTGAAGCACAAGTGTGGAAAAAGAGATAGTAATATTGCCCTTTTTATTTATTTTCTTTTTTTCTTTTTCCTTTTTTTCTTTTTTTTTCTTTGGCCTTTTTTTGGCCTTTTTTTGGGCAATGCTCTAATAATGATGATCATCACACTTTTATTGATTACAACCTATGAATTACAACTCGAAACTAGAACAAGATATGACTTTACATGAATGCCTCCGGCGGTGTACCGAGATGGTGCAATGAATCAAGAGTGACATGTATAAAAATTATGCATGGTGGCTTTGCCACAAATACGATGTCAACTACATGATCATGCAATGGCAATATGACAAAAGTAATGTATGTCATGATGATGATGAACGGAACGGTGGAAAGTTGCATGGCAATATATCTCGGAATGGCTATGGAAATGACATAATAGGTAGGTATGGTGGCTATTTTGATGAAGATATAAGGAGTTTTATGTGTGATAGAGCGTATCGTATCACGGGGTTTGGATGCACCGGTGAAGTTTGCGCCAACTCTCAAGGTGAGAAAGGGCAATGCACGGTACCGAAGAGGCTAGTAATGGTGGAAAGGTAAAAGCGCGTATAATCGATGGACTCAACATTAGTCAAAAGAACTCATATACTTATTGCAAAAACTTAGAAGTCATCAAAAATCAAGCACCGCACGCATGCTCCTAGGGGGATAGATTGGTAGGAAAAGACCATCGCTCGTCCCCGACCGCCACTCATAAGGATGCACAAGCCAGGTACACTTTACGTTTCAAATTTGTTACACAACTTTAACCATACGTGCATGCTACGGGACTTGCTAACTTCAACACAAGCGTTCTTTAAATTCATAATCACCCAACTAGCATGACTTTAATATCACTACCTCCATATCTCAAAACGATTATCAAGTATCAAATTGATCATAGCATCCAATTCACTTCCTATGATAGTTTTTATTATACCCAACTTGGATGCCTACCATTCTAGGACCAATTTTATAACCATAGCAAATACCATGCTGTTCTAAAAGACTCTCAAAATAATATAAGTGAATCATGAGAGACTAGCAATTTCTACAAAAATAAGCCACCGCCATGCTCTAAAATATATAAGTGAAGCACTAGAGCAAAAACTATCAAGCTCAAAAGATATAAGTGAAGCACACAGAGTATTCTAGCAAATTCTAATCAAGTAGGCTTCTCCCAAAAGGTGTGTATAGCAAGGATGATTGTCGTAAACTAAAAAGCAAAGACTAATATAATACATGAAGCTCCAAGCAAAACACATATCATGTGGCGAATAAAAATATAGCTCCAAGTAAAGTTACCAATGAATAAAGACGAAAGAGGGGATGCCTTCCCGGGGCATCCCCAAGCTTAGGCTTTTGGCTATCCTTGAATATATCGGGGTGCCATGGGCATCCCCAAGCCTAGGCTCTTGCCACTCCTTATTCCATAGTCCATAAAAGCTTTACCCAAAACTTCAAAACTTCGCAACACAAAACTCAACAGGAAATCTTATTAGCTCCGTTAGTGAAAGAAAACAAAACTACCACATAAGGTACTGTAATGAACTCATTATTTATTTATTTTGGTGTTAAACCTACTGTATTCCAACTTCTCTATGGTTTATAAACTATTTTACTAGCCATAACGACAAGGTAAACGATCTAACACAAGAGCAAACGGAAAAAGGCAAGCGGAAGAGAGAGAGAGAGAGAGAGAGAGAGAGAGAGAGAGAGGGCGAATAAAACGGCAAGGGCGAAGTGGGGGAGAGGAAAACGAGAGGAAAATGGCAAATAATGTAAACGCGAGGTAGATGAGTTTGTGATGGGTACTTGGTATGTCTTGACTTGAGCGAAGACCTCCCCGCCAACGGCGCCTGAAATCCTTCTTGCTACATCTTGAGCTTGAGTTGGTTTTCCTTGAAGAGGAAAGGGTGATGCAGCAATAGTAGCGTAAGTATTTCCCTCAGTTTTTGAGAACTAAGGTATCATTCCAGTAGGAGGCTCCTCAAAAGTCCCACACACCTACACATACAAACAAAGAACTCGCAACCAACGCAATAAAGGGGTTATCAATCCCTTCACGGCCACTTGCGAAAGTGAGATCTGATAGAGATAGTATCATAAGATAAATATATTTTTGGTATTTTATAATATAGGTGCAAAAAGTAAAGATGCAAATAAAAGTAGATTGAAAGCTTATAAGATAAAAGATAGACTCGAGGGCCATACGTTTGACTAGAGGCTTCTCTCAAGATAGCATAAGTATTACGGTGGGTGAACAAATTACTGTCGAGCAATTGATAGAAAGGCGAATAATTATGAGATTATCTAGGCATGATCATGTATATAGGCATCACGTCCGCAACAAGTAGACCGACTCCTGCCTGCATCTACTACTATTACTCCACACATCGACCGACTCCTACCTGCATCTAGAGTATTAAGTTCATAGAGAACAGAGTAACACATTAAGCAAAATGACATGATGTAGAGGGATAAACTCAAGCAATATGATATAAACCCCATCTTTTTATCCTCGATGGAAACAATACAATACGTGCCTTGCTGCCCCTGCTATCACTGGGAAAGGACACCACAAGATTGAACCCAAAGCTAAGCACTTCTCCCATGGCAAGAAAGATCAATCTAGTAGGCCAAACCAAACTGAAAATTTGAAGAGACTTGCAAAGATAACTCAATTATACATAAAAGAATTCAGAGAAGATTCAAATATTTCTCATAGATAAACTTGATCATAAACCCACAATTCATCGAATCTCGACAAACACACCGCAAAAAGAGTTTACATCGAATAGATCTCCACAAGAGAGGGGGAGAACATTGTATGGAGATCCAAAAAGAGAGAAGAAGCAATCTAGCTAATAACTATGGACCCGAAGGTCTGCGGTAAACTACTCACAACTCATCGGAGGGGCTATGGTGTTGATGTAGAAGCCCTCCATGGTCGATTCCCCTTCCGGCGGAGCGCCGGCGAAGGCTCCAAGATGGGATCTCGCGGATACAGAAGGTTACGGCGGTGGAAATTGTGTTTCGTTGGCTCTCTGGATGTTTTCAGGGTACATAGGCTTATGTAGGAGGAAGAAGTACGTTGGTGGCTGCCCGAGGGGCCCACGAGACAGGGGGCGCGCCCTGTAGGGGTGGGGGCGCCCTCCTATCTCGTGGCCACCTCGGCTGCTGCTTGGCTTGCACTCCAAGTCCTCTGGATCACGTTCGTTCCAAAAATCACGCTCCCGAAGGTTTCATTTCGTTTGGACTCCGTTTGATATTCCTTTTCTTCGAAATACTAAAATAGGCAAAAAAACAGCAATGCGGGTTGGGCCTCCGGTTAGTAGGTTAGTCCCAAAAATGATATAAATTTGTAAAATAAAGCCCATAAATATCCAAAAGGGGTAATATAATAGCACAGAACAATAAAAAATTATAGATACGTTGGAGACGTATCAAGCAGCGCTTGCCATGAGAGTCGAATCGGCACAGGCAGAGAGGATGGAGAGGTGGATCTTTGACGCACCCGTACCTGGCGCGCCAAATGTTGGATTCCGGGCTCCGCAAACCCTGGATAGATTTGAACTCTAGGGTGCGTGCGAAGAACTCAACCTTCCTAGTCTGCCTACTCGTCGATCCCACGGCTTAGCTCGATGAACTGGAAGGAAATGGGACTCAGCAGTTTACCCAGGTTTCGGCCACCTTGCGGTCTAAAACCCTACTCTTGCTTTGTGGTGGATTGGCCTCGAGGTGGGCTGAGGATGAACTAGTACAGTGGGAAAACAACCTTAGGAGGTGTGTTCTTGAGCTGTTGAGGGAGAGGATGATCTGAATGACCCGTCCCCTTCTTTGGTGGTGGTTGGTCCCTATTTATAGTGGCCTTGGTCCTGTTCCCCCAAAACGAAGGCGGGAAGGGATCCCACAACGGCCAAATTCCAAGGGATACAACTGGTACATCTTATCCTGACAAAAGGTAGTCTTCGCCTCCAAAGCTTCTGGTCGTGATGCCGTGGTGGGCTTGGTGATGACCTCCATCCTGTCGTCCTGGCGGTCTTGGTCTTGTTGCATAGAAATGGAAACCTTTGGCTGATTCCTCGAGATTCCATGCCTGTGCTTGCCTCTTTAGCACCAAAGAGGAAAGTGGTGTACTACGCTCGCTGGCACCCGCCTGGCCTTGGTTGTCATCTCTCACGTCATCTGAACCTCACGAGGTGGAAGCTTGCATAGAAATCTCTGCTCCTTAGGAGCCAGCCTGAAGAGGCCGCTCATTCTGAAGGTGTTGGGGAACGTAGCAATTTCAAAAAAAAATCCTATGCACACGCAAGATCATGGTGATGGCATAGCAACGAGAGGGGAGAGTGTTGTCCACGTACCCTGATAGACCGTAAGCGGAAGCGTTAGCACAACGCGGTTGATGTAGTCGTACGTCTTCACGATCCGACCGATCCAAGCATCGAACGTACGACACCTCCGAGTTCAGCACACGTTCAGCTCGATGACGATCCCCGGGCTCCGATCCAGCAAAGCTTCAGGGATGAGTTCCGTCAGCACGACGGCATGGTGACGATGATGATGCTCTACCAGCGCAGGGCTTCGCCTAAACTCCGCGACCATATGACCGAGGTGGAATATGGTGGAGGGGGGCACCGCACACGGCTAAGGAACGATCCGTAGATCAACTTGTGTTGTTATGCCTAGAGGTGCCCCCCTGCCCCCGTATATAAAGGAGCAAGGGAGGAGGAGGCCGGCCCTAGGAGGAGGGCGCACCAAGGGGAGTCCTACTCCCACCGGGAGTAGGACTCCTTTCCTAGTCCAACTAGGAGAAGGGGGGAAAGGAGGGAAGTGGAGAAGGAAGGGAGAGGGGGCCGCACCCCAAACCCTTTGTCCAATTCGGACTGGGCTTGGGAGGGGCGCGCACCACCTCCTGGCTCCTTCCCACTAAGGCCCATTAAGGCCCAATACTCTTCCACGTATTCCCGTAACTCCCCGGTACTCCGAAAAATACCCGAATCACTCGGAACCTTTCCGAGCTCCGAATATAGTCGTCCAATATATCGATCTTTACGTCTCGACCATTTCGAGACTCCTCGTCATGTCCCCGATCTCATCCGGGACTCCGAACTCCTTCGGTACATCAAAACTCATAAACTCATAATATAACTGTCATCGAAACCTTAAGCGTGCGGACCCTACGGGTTCGAGAACTATGTAGACATGACCTAGAACTATTCTCGGTCAATAACCAATAGCGAAACCTGGATGCCCATATTGGTTCCTACATATTCTATGAAGATCTTTATCGGTCAAACCGCATAACAACATACGTTGTTCCCTTTGTCATCGGTATGTTACTTGCCCGAGATTTGATCGTCGGTATCCAATACCTAGTTCAATCTCGTTACCGGCAAGTCTCTTTACTCGTTCCGTAATGCATCATCCCATAACCAACTGATTTGGTCACATTGCTTGGAAGGCTTATAATGATGTGCATTACCGAGAGGGCCCAGAGATACCTCTCCGACAATCGGAGTGACAAAACCTAATCTCGAAATACGCCAACTCAATATGTACCTTCGGAGACACCTGTAGTACTCCTTTATAATCACCCAGTTACGTTGTGACGTTTGGTAGTACCCAAAGTGTTCCTCCGGTAAACGGGAGTTGCATAATTCTCATAGTTACAGGAACATGTATAAGTCATGAAGAAAGCAATAGCAACATACTAAACGATCAAGTGCTAGGCTAACGGAATGGGTCATGTCAATCACATCATTCTCCTAATGATGTGATCCCGTTAATCAAATGACAACTCTTTTGTCCATGGTTAGGAAACATAACCATCTTTGATAAACGAGCTAGTCAAGTAGAGACATACTAGTGACTATATGTTTGTCTATGTATTCACACATGTATCATGTTTCCGGTTAATACAATTCTAGCATGAATAATAAACATTTATCATGAAATAAGGAAATAACTAATAACTTTATTATTGCCTCTAGGGCATATTTCCTTCAGTCTCCCACTTGCACTAGAGTCAATAATCTAGTTCACATCGCTATGTGATTTAACACCAATATTCACATCTGCATGTGATTAATACCCATAGTTCACATCATCATGTGATCAACACCCAAAAGGTTTACTAGAGTCAATGATCTAGTTCACATCGCTATGTGATTAACACCCAAAAGAGTACTAAGGTATGATCATGTTTTGCTCATGAGAGAAGCTTAGTCAACGGGTTTGTCATATTCAGAGCCGTATGTATTTTGCAAATATTCTATGTCCGCAATGCTCTGCACGGAGCTACTCTAGCTAATTGCTCCCACTTTCAATATGTATCCATATTGAGACTTAGAGTCATCTGGATTGGTGTAAAATCTTGCATCGTTGTAACTTTAACGACGGGCTCTTTTATCACCTCCATAATCGAGAAACATCTCCTTAGTCCTCACTAAGGATATTCTTGACCCATGTCAAGTGATCTACTTATTAGATCAAAATTGTATTCCTTTGCCAAACACAGAGCAAGGTATACAATAGGTCTGGTTCACAGCATAGCATACTTTATAGAACCTATGACTGAGGCATAGGGAATGACTTTTCATTCTCTTTCTATTTTCTGCAATGGTCGGGTCTTGAGTCTTACTCAACTTCACACCTTGTAACACAGGCAAGAACTCCTTCTTTGATTGTTCCATTTTGAACTATTTCAAAAATTTATCAAGGTATGTACTCATTGAAAAATCTTATCAAGCGTCTTGATCTATCTATATAGATCTTGATGCTCAATGTGTAAGCAGCTTCGTCGAGGTCTTGCTTTGAAAAACTCTTATTCAAGTATCCTTTCATGCTATCCAGAATTTCCATATCATTTGCAATTAACAATATGTCATCCACATATAATATTAGAAATGCTACAGAGCTCCCACTCACTTTCTTGTAAATACAGGCTTCTTCAAAAGTCTGTATAAAACCATATGCTTTGATCAACTCATCAAAGCATATATTCCAACTCTGAGATGCTTGCACCAGTCCATAGATGGATCGCTGGAGCTTGCACAATTTGTTAGCACCTTTAGGATTGACAAAACCTTCTGGTTGCATCATATACAACTCTTCTTTAAGTAAACCATTAAGGAATGCAGTTTTGTTTATCCATTTGCCAGATTTCATAAAATGCGGCAATTGCTAACATGATTCAGACAGACTTAAGCATAGATACGAGTGAAAAACTCTCATCGTAGTCAACACCTTGAACTTGTCGAAAACCTTTTGCGACAATTCTAGCTTTGTAGATAGTAACACTATCAGCATCCGTCTTCCTCTTGAAGATCCATTTAATCTCAATGTCTCGCCGATCATTGGGCAAGTCAATCAAAGTCCATACTTTGTTTTCATACATGGATCTTATCTCAGATCTCATGGCCTCAAGCCATTTTGCGTAATCTGGGCTCACCATCGCTTCTTCATAGTTTGTAGGTTCGTCATAGTCTAGTAACATAACTTCCAGAACAGGATTACCGTACCACTCTGGTGCGGATCTTACTTTGTAAGACCTACGAGATTCTGTAGTAACTTAATCTGAAGTTTCATGATCATCATCATTAACTTCCTCACTAATTGGTGTAGGAATCACTCGAACTGATTTCTGTGATGAACTACTTTCCAATTCGGGAGCAGGTACAGTTACCTCATCAAGTTCTACTTTCCTCCCACTCACTTCTTTCGAGAGAAACTCCTTCTCTAGAAAGGATCCATTCTTAGCAACGAATGTCTTGCCTTCGGATCTGTGATAGAAGGTGTACCCAACTTTCTCCTTTAGGTATCCTATGAAGACACATTTCTCCGATTTGGGTTTGAGCTTATCAGGATGAAACTTTTTCACATAAGCATCGCAACCCCAAACTTTAAGAAACGACAACTTTGGTTTCTTGCCAAACCACAGTTCATATTGTGTCATCTCAACGGACTTAGGTGGTGCCCCTTTTTGACGTGAATGCAGCTATCTTTAATGCATGACCCCAAAACGATGGTGGTAAATCGGTAAGAAACATCATAGATTGTACAATATCCAATAAAGTAAGGTTATGACGTTCGGACACACCATTACGCTGTGGTGTTCCGGGTGGCATGAGTTTGTGAAACTATTCCACATTGTTTTAATTGAAGACCAAACTCGTAACTCAAATATTCTCTTCCACGATCAGATCGTAGAAACTTTATTTTCTTGTTACGATGATTTTTCCACTTCACTCTGAAATTCTTTGAACTTTTCAACTATTTCAGACTTATGTTTCATCAAGTAGATATACCCATATCTGCTCAAATCATGTGTGAAGGTTAGAAAATAACAATACTTGCCACGAGCCTTAACACTCATCGGATCGCATACATCGGTATGTATTATTTCCAATAAGTCAGTAGCTCGTTCCATTGTTCCGGAGAACGGAGTTTTAGTCATCTTGCCCAAAAAGGCACGGTTCGCAAGCATCAAATGATTCATAACCAAGTGATTCCGAAAATCCATCTTTATGGAGTTTCTTCATGTGCTTTACACCGATATGACCCAAACGGCAGTGCCACAAATAAGTTGCACTATCATTATTAACTTTGCATCTTTTGGCATCAATATTATGAATATGTGTAACACTACGATCAAGATCCAACAAACTATTTTCATTGGGTGTATGACCATCGAAGGTTTTATTCATGTAAACAGAACAACAATTATTCTTTGACTTTAAATGAATAACCGTATCATAATGAACATGATCAAATCATATTCATGTTCAACGCAAACGTCAAATAACATTTATTTAGGTTTAACACTAATCCCGAAAGTATAGAGAGTGTGCGATGATGATCATATCAATCTTGGAACCACTTCCAACACACATCGTTACTTCTCCCTCAACTAGTTTCTGTTTATTCTGTAACTCCTGTTTTGAGTTACTAATCTTAGCAACCGAACAAGTATCAAATATCAGGGGCTACTATAAACACTAGTAAGCTACACATCAATAACCTGTATATCAAATATACCCTTGTTCACTTTGCCATCCTTCTTATCCACCAAATATTCAGGGCATTTCCCCTTCTAGTGACCATTTCCTTTATAGTATAATCACTCAGTTTCAGGCTTTGGTCCAACTTTGGGCTTCTTCGTGGGAGTGACAACTTGCTTGTCATTCTAGTCGAAGTTCCCTTTCTTTCCCTTTGCCCTTTTCTTGAAACTAGTGATCTTGTCAACCATCAACACTTGATGCTCTTTCTTGATTTCTACCTTCGTTGATTTCAACATCACGAAGAGCTTGGGAATCGTTTTCGTCATCCCTTGCATACTATAGTTCATCACGAAGTTCTAGTAACTTAGTGATGGTGACTAGAGAATTCTGTCAATCACTATCTTATCTGGAAGATTAACTCCCACTTGATTCAAGCAATTGAAGTACCTAGACAATTTGAGCACATGCTCACTAGTTGAGCAATTCTCCTCCATCTTTTTGCTATAGAACTTGTTGGAAACTTCATATCTCTCAACTCGGGTATTTTCTTGAAATATTAACTTCAACTCCTGGAACATCTCATATGGTCCATGACGTTCAAAACGTCTTTGAAGTCCCGATTCTAAGCCATAAAGCATGGTGCACAAAACTATCAAGTAGTCATCATATAGAGCTAGCCAAACGTTCATAACGTTTGCATCTGCTCCTGCAATAGGTCTGTCACCTAGCGGTGCATCAAGGACATAATTCTTTTGTGCAGCAATGAGGATAAACCTCAGATCACGGATCCAATCCGCATCATTGCTACTAACATCTTTCAACACAATTTTCTCTAGGAACATATCATAATAAACATATGAAAGCAACAACGCAAGCTATTGATTTACAACATAATTTGCAAAATACTACCAGGACTAAGCTCATGATAAATTTAAGTTCAATTAATCATATTACTTAAGAACTCCCACTTAGACAGACATCTCTCTAGTCATCTAAGTGATTACGTGATCCAAATCAACTAAACCATGTCCGATCATCACGTGAGATGGAGTAGTTTCAATGGTGAACATCACTATGTTGATCATATCTACTATATGATTCACGTTCGACCTTTCGGTCTCCGTGTTCCGAGGCCATATCTGTATATGCTAGGATCGTCAAGTTTAACCTGAGTATTCCGCGTGTGCAACTGTTTTGCACCCGTTGTATTTGAACGTAGAGCCCATCACACCCGATCATCACGTGGTGTCTCAGCACGAAGAACTTTCGCAACGGTGCATACTCAGGGAGAACACTTCTTGATAATTAGTGAGAGATCATCTTATAATGCTATCGTCAAACAAAACAGAACAAGATGTATAACAGATAAACATCATATGCAATCAAAATATGTGACATGATATGGCCATGATCATCTTGCGCCTTTGATCTCCATCTCCAAAGTACTGTCATGATCTCTATCATTACCGGCACGACACCATGATCTTCATCATCTTGATCTATATCAATATGTCGTCACATGGTCGTCTCGCCAACTATTGCTCTTGCAACTATTGCTATCGCATAGCGATAAAGTAAAGCAATTATTTAGCACTTGCATCTTATGCAACAAAGAGACAACCATAGGGCTTCTGCTAGTTGCCGATAACTTCAACAAAACATGATCATCTCATACAACAACTTATATCTCATCACATCTTGACCATATCACATCACAACATGCCCTGCAAAAACAAGTTAGACGTCCTCTACTTTGTTGTTGCAAATTTTACGTGGCTGCTACGAGCTTAGCAAGAACCGTTCTTGCCTACGCATCAAAACCACAACGATAGTTTGTCAAGTTGGTGTTGTTTTAACCTTCGCAGGGACCGGGCATAGCCACACTCGGTTCAACTAAAGTTGGAGAAACAGACACCCGCTAGTCACCTGTGTGCAAAGCACGGCGGTAAAACCAGTCTCGCGTAAGCGTACGCGTAATGTCGGTCCGGGCCGCTTCATCCAACAATACCGACGAACCAAAGTATGACATGCTGGTAAGCAGTATGACTTGTATCGCCCACAACTCACTTGTGTTCTACTCGTGCATATAACATCAACGCATAAAACCTAGGCTCGGATGCCATTGTTGGGGAATGTAGCAATTTCAAAAAAAAATCCTACGCACACGCAAGATCATGGTGATGGCATAGCAACGAGAGGGGAGAGTGTTGTCCACGTACCCTCGTAGACCGTAAGCGAAAGCGTTAGCACAACGCGGTTGATATAGTCGTACGTCTTCACGATCCGACCGATCCAAGCACCGAACGTACGGCACCTCCGAGTTCAGCACACGTTCAGCTCGATGGCGATCCCCGGGCTCCGATCCAGCAAAGCTTCGGGGATGAGTTCTGTCAGCACGACGGCGTGGTGACGATGATGATGCTCTACTGGCGCAGGGCTTCGCCTAAACTCCGCGATGATATGACCGAGGTGAAATATGGTGGAGGGGGGCACCGCACACGGCTAAGAAACAATCCGTAGATCAACTTGTGTTGTTATGCCTAGAGGTGCCCCCCTGCCCCCGTATATAAAGGAGCAAGGGAGGAGGAGGCTGGCCCTAGGAGGAGGGCGCGCCAAGGGGAGTCCTACTCCCACCGGGAGTAGGACTCCTTCTTTCCTAGTCCAACTAGGAGAAGGGGGGAAAGGAGGGAAGTGGAGAAGGAAGGGAGAGGGGGGCCGCGCCCCAAACCCTTTGTCCAATTCGGACTGGGCTTGGGAGGGGCGCGTGCCACCTCCTGGCTCCTTCCCACTAAGGCCCATTAAGGCCCAATACTCTTCCCCGTATTCCCGTAACTCCCCGGTAATCCGAAAAATACCCGAATCACTCGGAACCTTTCCGAACTCCGAATATAGTCGTCCAATATATCGATCTTTACGTCTCGACCATTTCGAGACTCCTCGTCATGTCCCCGATCTCATTCGGGACTCCGAACTCCTTCGGTACATCAAAACTCATAAACTCATAATATAACTGTCATCGAAACCTTAAGCGTGCGGACCCTACGGGTTCGAGAACTATGTAGACATGACCTAGAACTATTCTTGGTCAATAACCAATAGTGGAACCTGGATGCCCATATTGGTTCCTACATATTCTACGAAGATCTTTATCGGTCAAACCGCATAACAACATACGTTGTTCCCTTTGTCATCGGTATGTTACTTTCCCGAGATTTGATCGTCGGTATCCAATACCTAGTTCAATCTCGTTACCGGCAAGTCTCTTTACTCGTTCCGTAATGCATCGTCCCGTAACAAACTCATTTGGTCACATTGCTTGCAAGGCTTATAATGATGTGCATTACCGAGAGGGCCCAGAGATACCTCTCCGACAATCGGAGTGACAAAACCTAATCTCGAAATACGCCAACTCAACATGTACCTTCGGAGACACCTGTAGTACTCCTTTATAATCACCCAGTTACGTTGTGACGTTTGGTAGTACCCAAAGTGTTCCTCCGGTAAACGGGAGTTGCATAATTCTCATAGTTACAGGAACATGTATAAGTCATGAAGAAAGCAATAGCAACATACTAAACGATCAAGTGCTAGGCTAACGGAATGGGTCATGTCAATCACATCATTCTCCTAATGATGTGATCCCGTTAATCAAATGACAACTCTTTTGTCCATGGTTAGAAAACATAACCATCTTTGATAAACGAGCTAGTCAAGTAGAGGCATACTAGTGACTATATGTTTGTCTATGTATTCACACATGTATCATGTTTCCGGTTAATACAATTCTAGCATGAATAATAAACATTTATCATGAAATAAGGAAATAAATAATAACTTTATTATTGCCTCTAGGGCATATTTCCTTCAGAAGGTCCTAGTGTCGTCCGCCTCGCAAGGGTCTTGTGTTGTTGATGCTGAAGGTGGGCCATACCAGGCCGTTGATGGAGCCACGCAGTGGGCTGCAGGCAGGCAAGTCTAGGTACCCCGTCCCCAGAACGCCGACAATCACAACACAACTCTAAAAATAAATAAGTCATGCAAGCATCATATTACAAGCCAGGGCCCTCGAGGGCTCGAATACAAGTGCTCGATCATAAAAGAGTCAGCGGAAGCAACAATATCTGAGTACAGACATAAGTTAACAAGGTGCCACAAGATGGCTAGCACAAACTGGGATACAGATCAAAAGAGACGCAGGCCTCCTTCCTGGGATCCTCCTGACTACTCCTGGTCGTTGACAAGGAAGGTATGCTTGCCTGGAAACTCGGTTGAGAAGGAGGGGTCGTCAACACCGTAGTCCATCGGGGCAGCAGCGGCGTCAGTCTCGTAATCTACCAGAGAGAAGAGGGGGTAGAAACAATTAATACAATTCAAACAGATGCATTAAGATGCATGACATGACATTTAGCGGTGCCAAGGTGAGCTAACGCAGTAGGTGCTACTAGCGAAGGGGGGAAACATCCGGGAAAGTGTTCCCAGTGTTTGACATTTTCGGGCAGATGAAACGGAGGTGGATTGGTGCATGTTTGCTATGCTAGGGACGTGTGGCGGACGAACGTACTGCGTACTCGAATTCGTCTCGTCGTTCTGAGCAACTTTCATGTACAAAGTATTTTCATCCGAGTTACGAATTATTTTATATTAATTTTAAAGTTTTAATTCATTTTCTAAATTATTTTAATTCAAAAGTTAAATGTCAAATTATTTGATGTACCTAGCACAGTGTACACAAAAATGTACATTGGCTGACATGTGGGACCAGGGGGACCCAGTTGACCAGTCAAACTTTGACTGGTCAACAGGGGGTGCCCCCCCCTATCATTGTCTGCCTAGTTAACTAATAGTTTTAGTTAGACTAATTAGGTAGTAGATTAATTAACAGGATTAATTAGATTAATAAAATAATTAATTAATATAATTATTATTTTTATTACTCGTTCTAAGGGGTGTGGGCCCCGGCTGTCAATGGGCCAGAGGCCATAGCAGGTGCAGTCATCGGGTGAAACCCGAACAGGTGACGGGCGCCAGTGGGTAGTGAGCGCTCGGGCATGGGCGCCTGAACTGGAAAAATTGGGGCGCAGGCGAGTGGCTCGCCGAACTGCGGCGACGGCGAGCTGGCCGTGAACGGTGCCAACGGAGGGCGGCGGGTCGACGAGCGGCGGCGATGCTCGGCAGCGGAGGTAGCTGCGACAGAGTTGCGCGGCTGCAGGCGCGTGTGTGTGAGGAAGGCCGGGGCGACGAGGTAGCAGCAGCACCAGCGAGGCGGTGCAGCACGTGCAAGGCAAGCGGTGGTTGCGGCTGGAGCAGGCGGACGCAGGAGCAGCGGACGGGTGGGGGGCTGCGGGCGAGGCTATGGGCCAAGTGGGAGCGCGACTGCGAGGCAGTGCAGGGGCCGTAGGGGAGCTCCGGCGAGCGCGGCGAGGGGCGGCGCAGTGGTGGACAGGAAGGGAGCCGCGGCAGCCCGACAGCAAGGCAGCGCAGCTTCGGGGTGAGTGGGGGCATAGGGGCGCGATGAGGCCGACGACGACGCATGCGGTATCGATGCGGTGACCCCAACCATGGCAACTAGAGCAGTATCATTGGCAACAACAAGTAGCAGCACGGATTGAGCAACGGAGGAAGGGGGTCCATGACAGAGCTCACCTAGTAGGCGCACGCAGGCCCGTTGGGAGTTTAGGAGCAGCAGCGATGGTATATTTGACGGAGAGGCACCGGTGATCGAAGAGGACGAAGTTCTCGATCCCGGCGATGTAGAGGCGTCCAGCTCGAGACCGTGCTCGTGGACGATGCAATGGAGGCGAATGAAGCTCCTGGTCAAGCTCCAAGCACGTGGGGGCGAGGGTGGTTGCGTGGACGGGGTCGGCCATGGCGTCGGAGGTTTCGGGCGCCACCGAAATCAAGAGAGAGAGCAGACGAGAGGAAGAGTGGGGTGGTCTAGGGTTCCGGGGAGGGAGAGAGGGGCAGGGGGCTGACCTTATGCGCGACGGGGAACCGCGGGATGGTCGCCACACA